>NC_051210.1:42359075-42562705 GCF_015220075.1 Falco rusticolus | reverse complement strand
GAACAAAAGCAATTGCCTGCCTTCTCCCTGGTCACCATTCACAAAAATGCCAGATGCTTACAAATCCCCAAATAATACTGCAGAAACAGCTGTGCTGAGGAATGCCAATGACATCAGAGATACAGCATTAAATGCAATTATTAGTAGATTACTTAAATTTAAACAATTTCTTACCTCCCATTTTGTAATGTGGTTCTGGACTGTTCATATATATTATAATTTAAAACAATTTAAAATATCTGAAAAAGTTTGTGACCCTGGTAGGTTCCCCTGTGTCTTATCTTTAGCTTAGGTACTTACAGATACTGAGAAATTGCTTTAAGTTTCAAGAATTTGATATTGTGATAGATTTTAATCTCATGTAAGATGATGTGCAACCTTTTCAATCAGCTCACAGTAAAATATCAAACCTGCATCTCTATGTCAGAAAAACAAGAGTTTCTTCAAGTACTTTCAAGTACTTTTTCAAGGATTGGAATGAGAAAGACTTTGGAGAAGAATGTGGGGGGTAGAACTGTAATGACAAAAATATGAAAATAGAAAAAAATAGGAAAATGGAAAAGAATTTTTTCAAAAGGGACTTTGTGGCTTTTGGCACTGCTAATAATTTGTGTGGAAAAATAACATTTTCATGTGTGTTTAATCCTATGCCAAGGCAGCTGCTGGTGCAGTAGCTATCTGCAACAAATTAGAGGGCAGTTAAAGTGAGATTTTCCACAACCAAGAACAAAGCAGGACCAGTTAGCATGAGGACAGCTTGTTCTTGTTGCTAATGTGTTTAAAAACTTGCTGCACATAATTTGAAACAGCTTTTGTGTGTGGATGCTAGCTCTGGTTTCCGAGGTTTAGTGTTAAATCAAAACCAAATGGAGAGAGTTGAATAAGGAGATGACAAATTATACATTGATGTCTCCTGCTTTGGTTGAAGAGAAGGATCTTTTTTCTTCCTTTTTTTTTCCCCTTCATCTTTGCTATTCATTTAAAAGTTCATTTCCCTCAATATTAAAATATTTAATGGGTGACAGCTGGCTGAAATCTGGACCTTACAGCCACCTATCTGCTGAAGGAAAGCTCTCAATTACTATGGTGGCAGATATAACATACAAATTATTTAAAGATGTATTACCTTTACCATTAAGGAAGTAGAGGGTAAGAAGATTCAGTGCCTTTTTAATGGCTGAGGTGAATTCAAGAGCTTTTGTTCAATGTAACATTTTATTTCACTGCAACGTGAAACACATTGGCTGATCTCCTTGGAATCCAAACAGCTTGTCAGGAATCAACCTAAAACTATCATTTGAAAATGCAATTGTATTTTGAAAACTATACTTAAAGAAAAGAGTACAAATAATCATATTTTTCTTGATTTTTCTTGATATCTCATAGACACCATGTGGTATGTGTTGTGTGTTCTTAGAGACATGAGAAATGTAGATTACTTAAAGTCAAAGCAAAAATACCACTGATTTTACCTAGACCCAAAGTTCACTGAAGTCCTGAATTGCAATGGAAATGGGCTTGAAAACCTTTCTGCATCTTTGGCCTCAGGGAAAAGGCAGTGATTGACTGATAATTGTTTTTCAATATGTTTATATAATGAATCTTATGTGATACCCGTCTGTTTGGTAAATTCGGTAGAGAAATATTACTGATGAGTACTATTTTCCCTTGTGCTTTTTGAAAAAAATAAAAGGATAATACAACTATCATTTTGATTAAAAGATAACTGACCTTTTTCCAAACTTGACTGAAGTTTGGTTTTAATTTTAGAGAAATATATAGAAAAATACAGGATTTTTTTTTAGTTAAAAAATCCAACAAGACAGACGTGCCATGCAATCAAGAAATCAATTAAAACTAAGGGATCAATGTTATCACTATCAGACCTAGCTATACACCTATATAAAGAAGCCATGTTTGCACTTTGGTTTTATAAACAAAAAACACACTGAAATTGTCAGCCTGTTCTTAAGTATATAAAGCCTCCCAATGAAACAGGCACCAATTTTTTCCTCACTGCTTTAAGTCAAATATGCTCTGCCAACTACATTGTGAAGCAAGTAATTAGCCTACAATTATACCAACACCAGAAAGTAACTGCTAGCCCATATGACCTAATTCTACATCACTTCCATCTACTTGAACCAAAAATGAACATATGGGTGTGACAGAACATGGTTGCATAAAAGAGAGCCTTGAAGAAAGAGGAAGCAGATGAATGAATAAAGACATATAAAGTAACAGTTAATAACCAAAGCAGAGATTGTAAATGAGAAATACATAAGAAAAGAGAAGGTACAGACCAACAACTCATGAGAGGAAAAAAAAAAAGAAAAAAAGATCAGGACATGAAAAAAGCACATGAGGCTAAAAAACTACAACACACAAAATATAAATTGAAACTGAGAAATGGACTTGTAAGTTTAGAGGATAAAATTAAATACTAAATGCAGAATTCAAAGGCATAATTATGGTTTACCAAACTCTTTGCAAGTTAAGCCCAAATTCCAAGTCAAAGACAGAGTGAAAACATTGGCTATGAGAAGATTTGTAAAGAGAATATAGTAGACCACATACTAGATTACTCACATAAGCACTGCAGTTATTTATAACAGCAGAGGTTACTATGATTTTAAAATTGGTGATAGAATTTAAGCTCCTGAACCCCTAAGAGACCATTTTTCAATGTAAACCTGATAATTTCTATTTTGTTGCGTCTGTCTGTATTTACAAGTGTACCTTTCAGAACCCACTTTTGATGTAAAATGTTCTTATGTTTAGATCTGCTCTTACTGGAGGTTAATTTTTGCACATATTTAAAGGTCAGGCATATTTACATACATTTGAAGGTATGTCCTATAAGGACTTAGTTTGACAAGTGCTATATTTACTTCTTCATAGTATGGTCCATTTGCTACAGACTGTATCAAAATTTGATTTAAAATGATACATGGATACTTTCCCACTTTTCACCTGTCTCCAAAGCCTGTCATACTTGTTAACCCCTCTAACCCAAGATCAGCATTCCCAGATGGGTGTTTGTTGCAGAATGGCTGTATGATCACAGCCATGACTCCCTTAAAGATCTTTGTGAAACAAAGTTAGCGTAAGTTAGCTGAAGCAGGCCTTGCAGCTGTGCTGAAGCATGCTGATAAGGAAGCTGAGAAAAACACACTGACCTTGTGCCTAATGTTGTAAATAACTTTGAGGAATTCGCGTAGACAAGAGAGAAAAAAAATATGTAGCTAGCTAACTGCAGAAACCGCAAGTAGGAGGTCGTATGAAAATGTAACCCTTTAGAGCTTAGCCAATCAGCAGATGACTAGTAGGCATAATTAACTGGAACTGTATATAAGACATAATCGCGCCGTAATAAATCGAAGCTTGCTTTATCACTCATATTGAGTTTGCCCGCTTGACTTCCCTCGCCGTCGACAGGTGTTGTCATGCTTGTGCAATACATTGTTCTGTTCTGTTTAAATAGGATTTGTGAAAACAAAGAAAAGAAACAGAAGAAAATAAAGAAAACAAAGGTCCTGTTGTAATACCTGTGTAACCAAGAGCAGTGTTTGATCGGAATTTACTGCTTTTTCACTTGATATTCGTGTTAGCTGATAGCTGTCTGTAACTTCAAAAGATGCTGGACAATGAAAGAGGAAATACCATACTAAAAATTACTTAATCATATCACAGGACATAAGAAAAAGCTTGTTAGTAATGTCATATTTGCATTAAAGTTAGAAAAACCAGTATGTTCAATACAAAAAATGTTTTTAATATCAACATTCAGTTCTGTGGCCCTTGATGTAGGACAAAACTTGCTGAGAGAGTGTTTTCAACAGAATCTGGTAATGAAGACTTTGAGGAAAGTTGAACATATGCATAGTGCTGTGTTAGTCAATGGGCTTAAGAAATTAATAAATAACTGTGCAGAAAGTGATACTTTAGGGACTGATGTTACAGTGTCAGGCAGTCCCTATCTTATAACAGTATAAATTTGTTCTTGCATAGTTTTGAAGAAATGTGCTAAAGCTTCAGTTGCTATAAATCGAGAGAATTACATCGGCTTCCGTGCAATTGCATCAATTCGTGTCAGCTGAGAATTTAGCTCTAGTGTACCCATGAGACTACAGAAGCAGTGCTTGTATTCAGAATGATTCAGAAACTGCCAAAATATTTTAACTCTGTACTACTACAGATAAGACCTAGTTCTACTTACCTCTAAGAATCAGGCCTACACTATTCTAAATGCAAAAGAATTTGTGAGGCATTAGTGGGATCAGGCTGCAATACTTTCCTGAATATGTAACCTAGACATAAAAATCATAGGCATATCAGGTTACTGAAATTTCTGAAAGAACTATTTCAATTTAATAGGGATTGTTGTCTCTGAAATAAGATAAATGTCATAAAACAATGTGACATATTTTTGCCAAATACAGACTTGATGCTTTTCCTTTGAAGCTGATATCACAGAGTGGCTAAACTTGTCTTATTTTTGTTTAAATAAATAGTTTAAACCTTGTTTTCTAGACTATCAGATTAAAATGTGCTACTTTAGTAAACCAGAAATAAATTACAGAAGGATTTCTTCCATTTCCAGGTAAAATTTGGTTTCTTTTTAATGCCAATTGCATGACTAGATGCAGTCATCAGCTGTTTTTATTCTACAAGACTATTTGCATAAATGACTCAATAGGAAAGACTAAAGATATGCAAAATTTTTTCCTCTTGTTATTCCAGCTCCAACGGCTTCATTAACAAGAAATTACTGCCAAAATAATTTTCAGTGTCTTCAAAATGTGACTAGATATTTCTTTCCCAGACTAATTTAAAGGTCCTACACCACCAGATAGATACACAAAAAAATATTTCCATTTTTGATTACCAAAGTTTACAAGATTTTTGATGATATGCCTCGCAAGCTGTTCACAAATCTGTTTCTGTATGGCTTTCTCTGCATTGATTAATGGAGCAGGCTGAGTTCCCTCATATATAGCAAAGTATTTCTGCCATAGAAGTATTATCAAATCACTCTGGAGTACTTGGCTTCATGAAAGAAATGCTAGACCAAATCACAGAAGAAATCTCTATTTCCAAATGTTTTGGCACCAGACTGAGAAAGGAAGGTGTAAAGTTTTGAAACTATCCTTTAGCAAGATGAAAAGAAAACAGAACTTCAAGTGCAGATGCAGTTCCAAAGAAAGCAGCAGGACTGTTCAAATGCTGAACCTGGATCTGATTATCTTGCTGAATCCAGGCTTGAGTACGAATGGGAGACCTGCCCCAGGAGAGTAGCATGAAATGAAAAAAATCTACCATATACCTCCCTGTTCCAGCTTCATGTCTTATCGCTTATTAACTTCCAAGCTGATGAACAATCCTCTCTCTAATTTCTGCCTACTCCTCTCTTGCAACATTGCTGCTCGCTGTGTCCCCTGTATTTGAGGAGCTCCAATTTTCTCTTTTGGTGCAGTACACCTATATTAAGCATTTAAGAATATGCCCCTTGAGAATAACCTGATGGATAGCTCACAAAAAGCAGAGTGAAGAAAGAGACAAATGTGGCTTTAATTGGTGATTTAAAGCATAGTAATTAACAGGTGTAAAAGTACAGGTCAGCTGATCTCTAAAGGAACTGTTCTTTGAAATTCATAATTCAGTTGTTACTGTGAAATTTTTGCTATAAAGGAAGCGCAGATGCTTATGAGGGTTTCAGAAGATGAGTGACAGGGCACTACAGGATGCCAGCCAATGCTATTCTCAGTATTTATAGCCAAGAAAGTTAAAACAAATCCTTCCTTACTTGTCTAAACCTTCTTACTACTTTTTAGGTTAAAAATATCATCAGATCAGCTGAGGTTGTTCCCCTTATAGGCCTATACCACGATAGTATTCTACATTTCTTCGAAAAGCTGTAAGTCAAGTGGATGCAGCTCCTCAGGTGCCTCTAAAATGTTATGTTCTCTCCTCTAAAAAAATAGAAATATACTGAATTTTGTTGCCTGGGCATCTCCAGAGACACGTCCATATGACTGAAAAGTGACCCTACTGAAGCACTGCTGGGTACATACTTTAAATGCAGACACCAGAAATTGGTGCTCATTTTTTATGTGCAATATTTTTCAAGTTTAATAAGGAGGAAGAATAAGTATAGTATTTCTTGTGGTAAGATAGGTTTTTTCCTCCTACAGCTGGAATCTTTTGAGGGTGGGGAAAAAAAAGGACTCTTAAAATAACAGCTTTTTAAACTTTTGACATGTCTAACAAAAAGAAAATATAAAGGTATGTTACTGCCTGCTGCTTAACTAGAGTCATAAGGTCATTCTGTAACATACTTCTTTCATGCACATCTATGTAGTGATGAAGAAAGGGAAAGCTGCCAGTTCTCTAACTAGGTATTAAGCTTCTCTTCCCTTCTGCCCCACCTGTTCACTCCCTCCCTTGCTCCCAACACTAAACCTATAGCCCGGATTTTCAGCTTCACTGCTTTAAAGCCTTAAAGGACTCTGCTTAGAAACATTCTTGACCCTGAAAAGAGATTTTTCTCCATTGTTTCATATGTTCTTCTTACTCAAACATAATATTACTGTATTCTAAGGCAGATTTCTAAAATACTGAGACTTAAAATGGTATGGTAAAGCACCTAGGATAACATCTTTTTTTTTTAAATCGTAATAACACTTTTTTATATCTTACTCTGACTTGCACAGTGTTTGGGGGGTATTATTAGAAGAATTATACACATCTTCATTTTCTTTCTTCCTGAAATGCAAAATATGTTTAATAAGAAATCTAAACTAGGATACAAAATTTTGGAAACACTTGAAATTTATTTCCACTTCACATTTGCATTTCCATTATTTTCTTAACTTAAAATGTTTATGCAAACATTTAGGCTGATTTCAGTGATCCAATATGAATGGACATTGAGTAGGTGGAGTCACAATAAAACCCTGCCATATGATGAACATATTTAACTACTTATCACTCTATCCTAGAGAAAAAGCTGCTATAATATTGTCCTGGTTTCAGCTGGGATGTAGTTAATTATCTTCTCTAGGAGCTAGTGTGATGCTGTGCTTTGGCTTTGATGTGAGACTTCTCAGTTCCTCAGGCCTTGTTAGAGAAAAGGCTGGAGGGGCACAAGGAATTGGGAGGGGACACAGCCAGGTCAGCTGACCCAAACTGGCCAAAGTGGTATTCCATACCATGGGGCACCATGCCTGGTATATATACTGGGGGGCTGGCCAGGGCGGGTGGATCGCTGCTCGAGAACTGGCTGGGCATCAGTTGGTGGGTGGTGAGCAGCTGTGTCGTGCACCACGTGTTCCTTTCTTCCTTTCCTGCTGGATATTATTCTTTCCCTTCCCCTTTTGTTATAATTGTCCTTGTCATCATTGTTACTATTGTTCTTTCATTTTTATTCTATTTCAATTATTAAAGTGTTCTTATCTCAAGCCTGGAGTTTTACATCCCTTTCCAGTTCTCCTCTCCATCCCTCTGGGTGAGGGGGAGTGAGTGAGCAGCTTCGTGGTACTTAATTACCAGCTAGGGTTAAACCACAACAAATACCATCTCTTCTGCATTCTTTTCCCAGCTATGCCTATTAAAATTTAAATTAAAGAGGCAAATGCCTTGATAAAATATCGGTAAAATCTGTTTTGTTGATTTTACACAAAATCCACTCTAAAAATATTTGGGTTCTTTTAGAAAATAAATTATCATTTCCACGTGCTGAACATTCCAGCCTTTCTTACAGTTTCTGTAAATAGCATTTTCTATCAATGAGCAAGACAGCATTACAATTACCAGTATAACACAATCCTGCCCAAGAATAGTGTTATCTTTCTGCAAAGAGGTATAATTGGACATAATAATATCTGATTTGTCTGAACATAAAAGATTGATTTTTAATCATTTGTTTTGCAATTATGATTTTTTATATGGCTAATAGATTATTATCATCTGAGAGACAAAATAAAAATTTTGTATTAAAAACAGTTCCAGTCAGCAAAAGGAGACTTTCCAACAGCTGTTTTCTGTTATGTACTGCGATATTCTTTAGTTGAAAATTATATAGATCACAAGTATGTGGTTAACCATTTCCTCAAATGAAGGCTGTCTGGCACTCTAAATGATCTGATAGAGTTTGAACAGGGTCTCAGAGGCAAAAAAAAAAAGATTTCTCATTAAAATTTAGATGAGCAAGATAAATTAAGAGAAACAACAAGCCCCCAGTTGGAGCCAAATGCTTCTTCTTCATGAAGAAAATATGACCGAAACCTTTCAAACCTCAAGATAGCTCTGGCACAACCTCTTAATTACTTCCCCTGTGTCTTGTCCCACTGTTTGAGCTCTTTCTGTAGCTAGTCTTGATAAACCCCAGCTAGATGTTTTTCGAAGAGCAAGCTGAAGACAGACAACCATTTCAGAGCACAGTGGAGACACATCGTTTGGAGATCAGCATGAGAGTCAGTCAGTGCATTCTAGTGTATATCACTGCACAATAAGTTAAGTCTCTTTCTATGATGATGTTCTTGCCTTGCACAAAATCACGTTTTCAATTTTTTTAAGTCCCTAACACATGACAGCAACAAGAACCAAAATCATTCAAAAATCACTCAATTCAGCCCATGAAAAGGAACTTCTGGGTTTTTTTCTTGATAAGGAAAATCACTTCACACCATCTGTGAAGGTACAATATTGTTTTGCAACAGGTTTTTTAAAACAAAAGACATCACGGGTGCCTGTCCTTTTCTATAAGCTAAAAGCTTCACTGAAGTGTCCTGCTTGTTGTGAAATGGCAAATTGTGTAACATTATCTAAATCTCTTTAATATTTAAAATATAGTTCCAATCTAGTTTTCAATGGATGCCTTTTGTATGTCAAATGCTACCAAAATAGTAAAACATACACAGAAAAATTACAAAAGACACAGTAAGAGATACAGTTGTCTTACAGAAATGTCTATAATGTCCACATGATTAGCTGGTAAAAACTTACTATTGCATTCAAGGAAGCATGTTTAGATACATGCCATCCTCAAATGCCTTTTTATTCTAGTTATTACACTTTGAAAATAAAATAACCTAATTAGAAGAAGAGGAATCACCAAAAGCTTTTATTAAAAACAGCTTGCCCTTAAAACCAAGATTTGCATGACAATTTCACCAGCCCTTTCATTCAGGATAGTCAAGGTTTTCCAATGCTGTTGAGAAGCATCCTCATTTGACTTCTACATTCTTGTTTTAAATTAACATTACAGTGCTGTTCAGCACCAGCAGGGTTTGAAGTTGGAATACCATCTGTGGCAGTTGCACTTTCTTATGGATGAAGTTAAAACATCACAATATATTCTCAGCATTCACACTTGTTTCTCAGTCACTTAAAAAGGTTGCAGCTGCACTGAAAATTAATTCTGTACAACACACTAGGAGAGCAACTGAACTACTTGTAAAATTAGTCAAAGCATGGTGAAAACTTCCTGATATTAGTATTTGTGGGGGCCTTTACATGTGTTACATGTGGCTACAGCTTTGTATAACATTTAATGAGACCACCACACCAGGAGAGGAACTAACCCTACCAGTGTATTACTTGTTTTACTAGACCTTAGGGATTAAAACAATGACACAATTAGGTTGTCCGAAACAAAAGAAGTGAACACTAACGAAAAACAATGGCTCAGCTGAAATGAGATGGAAATAGAACTGTTGGTTCTACGTAATCTCTTGGTTACAAATCTAAGAGATGGATCTTGTCAAGGTGCCCACTGATTTCATAATAGAAGGATCAGTCCTCACTTTCCCAGGATCTCAGATTTGCACATCAACAGCATATTACAGGGCATGTTGCCTGCTGGAGGTACTGTTCAAAAGCCAGAAGAGATGACTGTGCAACCTGAGGCTGATTGGATGAATACAATGCACTGGAATGAGGAAAGTGTGATTTTCTTCACACACACCAGTTCTGATAGGTGTCATCAGCACTGAAAGAGATCCATAACGTATGGAATATTCTTGTAAAGGATTGATTCCATATTCATTCTCATACTCCTCTAGGCCCTTTTCCCACAACACCAGAAATAAATATGTAACCTCACGGTTTTCAGAGTGCTTACAAGGGACACTTGTGAAGTTCTGATTCAGTGTCAGAAGAGAACTGATTTTCACTGATGAGACACTGTCTTCTTAAGGCAGTGCAGTGCAGTCCAGCAAAAATATACTAAATGTTTCTGTTGTCCACAGCTTATGCAAAGACTTTTTTTCCAGTTTTTTTCACCCAGTCTGGAATAATTGGTCTGTGCTCACACAGGATCTTTGCACTTATATCAGATTTTCAAAGAGTGAAAACTGGAGGTTCAAGCTGGCACTTGGTAAAGGCTACGTGTAGGTACATATTTATTTCCCTGTTCCAACAGATCTCAAATTGAGTGTTTACACAGAATGTTTAAAATGTGTACAACTACCCAACCCAAAGCCTGCACAAGAAGGCATTTAATGCTTTTGAAAGAAAATTTCATCTCAGCAGGTTTATAATGAGTGCAAACGTAATGATCCTGTGAACAGGCCATCTCCAATAGCTCTTGCAACACTGGCTTCATTGTTACTGTAATTAAGACTACAGAATGGGATTCAGGGAGATAAGCTGCATATTGATTTTTTACTAATGCCTTGATAACGTTTTGGCCACTCTGTGATCTTTAAAAAAGTCAGAGATGGAAAATTACAGCTTGCATTAAAAAATCACTGCTGGAGGATGAAACCAAAACATTTTGGAAAGAGACCAAGTGACAATGAACCACGAAACCCAGTGCATTCAGGCTTCTCCTCACTCATCTGCATAGCTGTTGCCTGTATGACCATGAATATTCATTCATAAGGGCTCCTTTATTAAACTCAGTATCATATTGTCCAGGTGTCAGAGAGGCAGTAGTAGATAGTATATAAAGCTGTAGTGGCCAAAAGCTGTTTAAACCTCGCATTTTGCACCAGAGTACAGCACAAGTATTGTGGATAACTGGCTAGCTGAAAAAGTTCACATAGACATAGTCCAGCTGGCTGGACAAAAATGCACATCGCTCTCAGCTTATCTGAAGTAAAGCAAAAATAACTGTCTTTGGCTGTTCTTGTTACACAATAACAGGAAGATTTTGGTGGGAAAAGAATGTTGCAGGTGGGAACAGATAACTACAGAAGAGAAACTAGGGGCGGGCTTGATATTTAGGCAGCTAACCAATAATGAGCTTAACTTTTGTAATATGTATGAGCTAATTATAACAAGGCATAAAAGGTGACTGTAAGGGACAATAAAGGAAGTCTGCTGATCACTCATATTGAGCGACTGTGTCTTCCCTCCGTCGCAACAAATGGCGCCCGAACAGGGACCCTAGAGAGGGCTGAACCTGCGAGCCACGGTTCGACGGAGATTCGGGTACCGGTGCTGAAAGCAGCGCAGGAGGCGGAAGGGCACAGTCCCCGCGCCCGGGAGCACCTACAGAGGGTCCCGCCGGCCACGCGTCGCCGGAGTCTCGCAAAGGCTGCAACAGCGCGGACGAAGGTATGGAGAGACAAGCGACGTACGATTCGCTCATATGCTTTTTAGAAAAGCGGAGCGTTCGGGACATAGATTGTAAAAAGGAATTACTCGGGTTATTAGCGTATGGGATAGCATCCGGGACCCCCGCGGCAGCGGCGAGCGGCGCGCAGCCCGGCAGGCCCCTTCCCGGCCGCGGCTTCTCTCCAAGGCGGCACCATCCCCCCCCCTCCGATCGGCGCCATGGCGATGCAAGCGGCCAAGCGAGCTGACATCTGGCTGCCCCCAGAGGTCAATCGGATCCTTTATATTCGGAACCTGCCGTATAAAATCACAGCGGAGGAAATGTGTGATATTTTTGGGAAATACGGACCTATTCGACACATCAGAGTTGGAAACACTCCTGAAACAAGAGGAACAGCTTAAGCTTCTCAAGGAAAAATACGGAATCGATTACAAACCCACTAAAAAAAGTGCTTCAGATGTCCCCTACAAGAAATGGGTTTCTGCCTTGAACTAGCAAACATCTCTGTGCTTAAAGAGAAGCCTTTTTGCCTTGATGGAGATAATTTATTCTGTATTCTGTATTTATGCTGTATTCTGAATGTGGAAATTGGTTGGGACTAGGAGGCTGGTTTAAAGGCATTTTGCAAACGGGATTATTATTTTTGATCATTATTGTAATAATAGTTTTTTGATCAAAACCAGCCAAAATTATTTGTAAGCATTTGGCATATCTGAAGAGAATGCCTTTATTTGAATCAGCAGTTAAGGTGTAGTTTAGTTTGATGCTGTGGTTTTATCTGCTTCTGGTGACTTTTTGAAGTGATGAAATCAGAGATACTAAGAGTTATGAGGTAGTAAGGTAATAATCTAAGTAAGGGTGCTGTCTTTTATATCTACAAGTGCAATATGCTTTTATGTAGCACAGAGAAACTTTGACAATAATGTTGCTTGAGCGAGATGTGCATGTGACAACTTGGGAAAAGGGATATCACAACTGGAGTGCAACAGTGTTTCTATGTCTGGCAGAGTGAAATCTTTCAAGACCTGAGTTTAGACAGTCTAAAATAAATTGTCAGTATTCAGAAAACCCATCTTAAGCCTCTTTTGCTTACATAGTGTTATGGAAGTCAACTGCTATTGTAGAGAATTAATGATTTTTTAATACATATTAACAAATACTACTATTTTAACTTGAGGCAGTTGAGTGAGAAATACTCACGTGTAGCATTTGAGGGAATGTCAGCATAAACCGCACTTACAGTAAGACTGCATTTTTAATTACTGTACTCGTTAAGATTCGATGATGCCATAAGGCTAAGGCCTTATATCACAGATTGGTTCTGAACTATAAGGTGTGTGCACATGTAGATATGCACATTTGTGTTATTTTCCTTAATTGGCTACAAAATAATATAATTAGGTTGGGGACTAGATCTTAGGAATTTACCTATTATACTTCTGTTTGTTAAGGAACGTGCATAACACAGCACCCGTGTAGGCTTGGCTTGTGGCATAGTTGTCAAATTTAGCATAGACATTCAGACAGATAAGCAACGTACTCTTCTTGTGTGTATCACCTACAAGCCATTATGGCTTAGTGTGTAAATCTGTATGTAACTATTGAAAAATCCACTTATGAATGTATATAGCTTAGAACTAATTTTTTCCCTTTGTTAATTCTTTGATATCAATGAGGAATTCTTCAGAAAATGTATGGACTGGTTGGTTGCATAAGGGCAGTTGTTATTTGGACAGAAAATTGTTAATGGTCAGGGATTTTCCACTAAAATATTTGCAAATATTCCTAGTCAAACATCAGTTTGGTTTCTTTTTGGGTTTTGAGCTTGCATTAGTCCATGTTCAGAACTTTAAAATTACCTTTGAATTTTTTAAACTTTTTATATCACTGGAACAGAAAGAGCATCTAAATTAAAGCTTCAAGCTAACTTTATTTTTCAAGTATTTCAGGAATTATACTTCTGAACTGAGATTTTATAAGTTGGCTGTGTATTTTCCTGTGTTAAAATGCTGTTATTGAAAATGGTCAACCAAGCCTATGTCGCCCAAAATAAAAACGGGGGAATTGTGGATAACTGGCTAGCTGAAAAAGTTCACATACACATAGTCCAGCTGGCTGGACAAAAA
Organism: Falco rusticolus; assembly: GCF_015220075.1. Lineage (NCBI taxonomy): Eukaryota > Metazoa > Chordata > Aves > Falconiformes > Falconidae > Falco > Falco rusticolus. The sequence continues at coordinate 42,549,016 of NC_051210.1, read as the reverse complement.
TGCACATTGCTCTCAGCTTATCTGAAGTAAAGCAAAAATAACTGTCTTTGGCTGTTCTTGTTACACAATAACAGGAAGATTTTGGTGGGAAAAGAATGTTGCAGGTGGGAACAGATAACTACAGAAGAGAAACTAGGGGCGGGCTTGATATTTAGGCAACTAACCAATAATGAGCTTAACTTTTGTAATATGTATGAGCTAATTATAACAAGGCATAAAAGGTGACTGTAAGGGACAATAAACGAAGTCTGCTGATCACTCATATTGAGTGACTGCGTCTTCCCTCCGTCGTGACAAAGTATAACCACAAAACCACACTGTAGTTACAGTAACTGCTGTGATAATCTTTTGAGAGATGGAATGAATGTGGTGCTATTTTGCTGTTCTCTCCAAGGTCTCCCTCAATGATAATAGTTTGATTTTCTTTGGTTTGGCTGGTGTGGCTGTTAGACTCATGCTGGCAAAGTCAATTTGACTCTGTGAGACATCCACTTCCTAAGTCTGCTCTCCTTTGGTCCTAGTAACACTGCCATCATTCAGTATTCATTCACATTACATATTCGCAGCTGAAAACCAACACAAACACAAAAACACCTTGATAATTTTTAACACATTGTCCGATTAATGCATTCTCCTAGAGCAATAGTGACATAATTTAAATATTTTTAGTAAAATTTGCTCCCAAAACAATCCAAATAATAAAATGTTATCTTGTTTTAAATATAATTAACACATCATTTAGATTAAATTAGATATTGCACATTAATTAAATTGAAGTTATTTATTCAAACAGATTTGTGGAGCATTAACAGATATCTACACATATAACAACCCTAAGAAATATTTTAATCTTTACTAAATGCATTGTAAATATATCACTTAGAGGCATCTTCTAGCTTTTCTGTTCAAATGACTTGCCTCCCCTCTAGAAAGCAGAAGCAGCCAAAAATGTATTATTTTTGTAGGTCATTTTATTTACTGTGTTCTAACAGGCAAACCTACTTTGTTTCCTTGGCTTACCTACTTATTTTACTTACTGAGGAATAATGTGATCCTCTTTTTACACCTAGGGCTAAAGTTTTAAAGCAATGTTCAGGGCACAGTCTGCCTCATGCTTGGCAACAAAACCACAACAGCAGCCAGTGTTTTCTTCTAAAACACGGGGAGGAGTGACAGCTCCGTTTCTTTGATCATGGCTAGACCAAGTTCATGAATAGACCTGTTGCCGCAGAGGCAGGCAGTTCTCTCCTTTGAGTGTTCAGGGGTCATACCTTTACTTTTTACCACCCAGAAAGCCACAGACTGTCTCAGTGGTGGTGTTCATCCTGCCAGTTGAAGCATCATCCTGCCATTGTACACAAACTCCAGAGATTCTGAGGCTGAGTTATCATCTAAGAAATCAGCTGGCTATAGAACAGAGGATGTGGCACATAGGTTGGAGAAAGGAAGCTTTGAGTTTCAGCCATTTCCCTCAGGGTTCTTTCAAACACATTGGGGTTTTGTCATTGTTGACTGGAAAGCTTTTCTGAGTAGTTCATCAGATGGTGACATTATTACTTAGTGGCATTTGAAATGACAACAGATGAAGATAGTTTGTGTGCTGTTACCACTCTCTGAAACTAGACTGTCTAATTTTTTTAAAAGTAACTGCAACATTCTAAAATACATGTCATAAGAAAATAATATTTAATTACTGCAAAATAGCTGTTCTTCTGTTTTCAACTTTTTTCCTTTCTGAATTGTGACCCATTTTTCAGAATCTAAACAAAACTATTAATTTCAAGAGCTTGCATATTGATTTTCTCAGGCAAAATGAAATAAACATAAACAGAGGAATCTCATTGCCCACCAGCTAGAGTCCTGATAATGACACAACTAAATCAATTGTCAAGTCAAAATGCTTCCACTTGAAATAAATAAAAAAACATCCTGTCAAGTTCTTTCATGATCCATTCCAGCCATAAGAAAAAAGTTGCATATTTGGTGGCTATTTCCCATGTGCAGGTAAGGAAAGACAAATCTGCATTAAAACATAGCAAACCTTTTGCTGTCATTCTGTCAGCTGCTCTCTGTGCTTACATCCTTATTAGACTACATCTGTAGGCCCTAAACCAATGTAATTTAAAAAAATACATTACTTTCCAGTATTGCCTATTATTTCAGCTGATTTAATAATGATCAGTTTAGTTTCTTATGTAGTATTTCCTGTCAACTTTCTCTCTATCTCCAGAAAGGTGTAGGTGGTAAGATTTCTCTTACCTTTTCTTAGGTTGTTCTCTCTTTAGTTGAAGCTGATTAGTATTTATTACAGAAAATAAAGTACCTAAATGAGCTGGAAGAAACTGTGGATTTGTGTAGGGGGAACACTCAGAACTAAACCAAGTGTTTCCTTCAAAGGAATATTAAGAAAAGAGCTCACAGAAATAAAGCTATTTTGTTTTGAATTTCCCCAAATGCAGTGGAAAGGGCAGCTAGCCAGCTCTTTCTGATCCCCTGAGATGCCCTGTTCACCGAGCACCCCATGAGTTTTACCTGGAGAGCAAGGAAGTAGCATTCAACAAAGTGCAAGAGAGAATCCTCCTTCCTCTACACACTTCTTCACCTTTCATCACAGAGCAAGCATCTTGCAAGCTGTTAACTTTTAGCTGCAGATGAGGTAACCTGCAGACCTCCTTGACCGTCCTGCAAGGATCAGGTCTTCCAGGGCACTTTTGGTCATGGAACCTGAACAGCTGGAGAGCATTGTCTTAGGGCTGTGATAAGATAAGATGGGTGAACAACTGGCTGAAGGGGCAGGCTCAAACAGTTGTAGTAAATGGGATAACATTTGGTAACACAGTAGCAGTGTTCCCCAGGGCTCAATTTTAGGGCCGGTTCTTGTCAATGTTTTTATCAATGACCTGGACATAGGAGTTGAGTGCACACAAAGTAAGTTTACTGGCAATACTATATTAGTGGGAGCCATTGATTCTAGAGAGGCCTCACAGAGAGATCTTGATAGAGTGGAACACTGGGCAATCACCAGTCATATGAAATTTAACAAGAACAAATGCTGGATTCTGCACCTGGGACAGTGTAATCCTGAGTGTATGTATAGACTGGACACAAGAGACTGGAGTGCAGCCCTGCATAAAAAGATCTGGTGGCTTTGTTTGATGGTAAACTCAATACAAGTAACCAATGTGCTCTGGTGGCCAAAAGGGCCAACCAATACCCTAGGGTTCATGAGGATCTGTATAGCTAACTGGTCAAAAGAAGTGGTTGCCCCACTTATACTCAGCATTGGTGCAGCCTCTCCTTGAGGACTGTGTGCAGTTTTAGGCTCCACAATATAAGAATAATATAAAAGTATTGGCATGTGTCCAAGGAGGGCAACAAAGATGGCAAAAGGCCTAGAGGGCATGACTTAGGAGGAGTGGCTGGGGATACTAGGTTTGTTCAGCTAAGAGAAGAGGAAACTGAGAGGTAACCTCATTGCTGTCTACAGCTTCCTTATGAGGTGGAGTGGAGCAGGAGGTGCTGATCTCCTCCCTGTTGTCCAGTGATAGGACTGGGGGGAATGGCTTAAAACAACAGGGAAAATTTAGATTGGATATTAGGAGTAGATTTTTCACGGATAAGGTTGTCAAGTCCTGAAGAACAAGCTCCCCAGAGAAATGGTCATGGCTCCAAGCCTATGGATATTCAAGAAGTTCTTGGACAATGCCCTTAGATACATGGTTTAACCTTTAGGTTGCCCTTTGTGGTGTCAGGAGTTGAAATTAATGATCTACGTGGGTCTCTTCCAAATCAGGGTATTGTATGGCTCTATGATTTTCTGATACCAGCAGGAGAAATCATGTCTGTTGGCAGTATATAAACTGAGGTTCCAGCAGGATATTGCCCTGTTAGTGCAGTTAAATTGGAGAAATGTTCTCATAAAATGTTTGCTGCTGATAAAACCACAGGTTTATCAGCACTGCAAGCCAGTGAAATTTCCCTGGCAGGATTGAATCAAAGAATGGTTTGGGTTGGAAGGGACCTAAAGATCACCTAGTTCCAACCTCCCTTCCATGGGCAAGGACACAACATGACAAGCTACATCTACTTTTATTTTTTCACTACAGTGTCTGGTGTAAGATCTTGTACTAACATCATCGCAGGAACGTGTTACATTGTCACATATACATGGTGAATGTAGTACGTACACAGGTGTATGTATTAATTACATAAATGAAACTTATTATCCCTAGAGCAATATCAGCTTATTCATAGCCTCCTATGGGAACAGATATGCAGGGATAAAACATCACCAAGTAGCAGTTATAGGTGGAGGGATAGCGTGGCTTTGTGCTTCACATTTGCCCCAGGAAAGAGATCTCAGATGTTGACATGTTGGGTGGTTTGTTTTTTTTTCTCCTTGTGATCTAGCTGCTTTGCTTATCTGCACAATGTGGAGTTTTGCCTTTACATTTGTGTGAGGGTTTTGTTTTGGTTTTTGGTGTGTTTTTTGTTTGTTTGTTTGTTTGTTTGTTTGTTTGTTTGTTTGTTTGTTTGTTTGTTTGTTTGTTTGTTTTTCTCCCCCCTTTTGTAGTCTGGTTTGTAGCCCTTGTTATTGAACTCTTTAATGACACTTGCAGGTATCAGGTTGTGTTTCTGAACTATATGAGTCTCAATTTTAAATAAAAACATAGTTCATTTGTTTTCCATGAGGCTCGTTGAAGCTGATGGGACTTTTTACAGTGAGTTCAGTGGGAGCTGGAATAGGACCTATTCATACTGAGTTAGTTTTCCCTGTAATCCAGTTTCTAAGTAACATTTTGGGAAAAATACTTCATGGAAAAAGTGCTGGCATAATAATGCAACTTGCCACACATTTATTATATCCAATAGAACAACCATGTGGTTGCAGCATTATTACTGTGAAATGCTTTTATTTCACAATAACTGTAAAGTAACCGTATGTTCCCTCTACAACCACTTTCTCTCTTAAATGCAGACTCATATGATAGCATAACTGAAATCTTATTTTCAGACTTGTTCTTTCCCCACATTGTAGATTGGAATTGTAGAATGCCTAATAAAGAATCTCCCTTTTTTGTGTGTGTGAAAGAGGTCATATTTTACAAACATGTTCTTTCTCTGACCAAATTACCTGGACATTTTTGCAATCCCTTAGTCAGGATTCCATCCAATCTCTTTTCTTTCTGTAGATATATTAGAGGTCTGTTATTTCCTTTTACATGTCACTTCTGCAATTACAAAAGGATTGTAATTCTTAAGGAAAATTATGTCCTTCATCTCGTAATTTCCTGTTTCTTTCTGGTTTAAAAGACTATAGAATGCAATAGCAATACAGCCAAGTGGACTGAAAATGCAGTATTAGAGAATGATAATATTTCTATACAGCTTCAACACTCTATACAATTTTAAAAAGAATATCTTGCCCATAGAAGTGTAGCTTAGGTAGAAAGGACTTTACCACTATTTATATGATTTTCTTAGAACAACCATGGATCACAAGCAATCCATTTGCATATTACATTTTATATTATAATAATGCTGTTTCCTAGTTCATGCTAGTTTTCTCTAGGAATCCTTTATATATTATAAACACATTTCTCATGAGTGTTAATATCTATGTTGAAACTTACTTCCTTTTTATTATTTTACCCTTTTACCTTATTTTTTGTTTTACCTTATGTATAATAATTATTCTTATTCTGCTCTTGGGAGCATGATTTTGTATTAGTTTTTGCTACTTTGTAACAGAAACTCACTCCACTAGGTAATTATTTATACTGCTTACTGCTTACTTTATGTATACTTACATACCTCAGATGTTTATTTTTAAACCCATTATATTGTTACCATTCTATAGCATCAGCAACTTATGAGGAAAAGTAAAAAATAAGACATTATTTTAGTATTTTACAATAACCCACTTCTTTAGTATTTTATTTCTCTAGAAGGGGAGGACTGAGGATTAGAATATACCTCCAGTTCCAACCTGGGCCACAGCTTACTGGTTTGACTATTCTCTCAGGGTATGCAAATGTTGATCTGAATGCCTGGCAAAGGAGAGGTGGGCAGAGGCTCTGGGTCAGTGCTACAGTTTATTGATTAATCAAAACGTGGGAACGTAGTCTAGTCATTCCTTCTTTTCCTTCAACAGACTCATTTTAAGGTAACCACAACTGCACATAGTGAAAGTATATGAGAACTGGGGCTCTGCTACTGAGGCTTACGTTGGAGTGTGAGACAAGACAGTTGCCAAAACAGGTCTTCAGGCAAAGGAAGGTCAGCCAAAGAGGTAGTGTTGCATTTAGGCTGTGCCAAAGTCAGGCCAGAACAGAATGACAGATTTTCACTTGGCAGTTTTGAGCTTGGGTTACAGATTTTGGATTAAGCTGGCTTTCTGATTTACACTTTTTGATATTTTTTATGAGCTTGCCCTAAGTCAGTTACTAAAAAAAAGGTTTTAAAAATATTTTTTTCAAATCATAAGCAACACCCAAAAAAGAATATATATTGCTGAATCCCCTGACCAACAGCTCTAACTTCTTACCATACATGAAAGTATATGGGCTTCTCAAGACACGCCATTGCCAGGGCACAGTATATTAAAATTTCCCAGGCCTCATTCATACCCTTCCATGTCTGTGCCTTGACCTTCTTAATGCTACATAACCATGACAACACCTGGCCAGCTTTCAGAAGCTGAAAGTTTGGTATTTCATTCTCCACTGTGATGAACCCCTTCACATGTCTTGTGAAGATGAAGGAGATCTGTCAATTGCTCTCTGCACTGGCAGTGCCCATAGAGGGACATGAACCAGAAGGAAAAGAGGTGGATAATGGGACAATAGCATGCCTAGAGGTATACAAGAGCGTTTTGGTAGCATGTTTTCATGAAGACATTGACCCACAGGACTGGCTAAGGTGACAAGAGAGTGCTCAAGATGATCAAAAAAACTGAAGAGTGAGCTGCAAACACCAAGACACAGTGATCTGGAAAGTATTTGTCAGTTTTATCACTGCAAAAATTATGCTCATGGCTCAATCTAATGGGAGACTCCAATGGAGTACAATGAAGTGTTCTAATATTTACCTTTTGTCTACCTTTCAAAGTCAATGTGTAAGTGTAAGTGTTGGCATTTAGCACTAAGTAAATGATCCTTTATTCACAAGGCTGCAAACCCACTGAAGGCTTGACTTGCAAAAACCATCCTAGAAATCCACCTGCTAACTGACTTTTTAAAGATGCAGTGAGAAGGCAAAGAAAATTTGTCTCTGAAAGGACATGCTGAAAGATAAGTTATTTAGTTTGCAGCTTGATAGAAAGAGCTCTGCCAGAGATGGGCAGATGTACAGGCCCCAAACACAGAGCAGATGCCAATGGCAGTGCAGGAGCAGGGTGGGAACTAGGACTCAGCCCAGGTACTTTGCAAGAAGCACATTACATGGTTTCTCACATTTGCTATTTGATGATATATTTTTTTTCTGATTTTGTTTTTTTTAAAGATACTTTGGCAGGAGGCATGCATTAGATAGTAAAATAGCACTTTCAGAAGATGTGAACTCCAATGAAAGAAAGCCAAAATATCAAGTATAATTAAATGTTATAAATCGTGTTCATATATGTTTTGACCTAAGAGGAAACATAGCTTTTTACTCCAATATTCATAAAGTGCCTTATACTTCCTAAAGTATGTGACTGTTGAATTAAAGGATTAAAGCAAAGACATCCTAGCTTTGATATTTACTTACAACTGAATAAGCTAAATAAGTAACATGTTTGTTATGTCTGCAAACAAAATGAATTAAGTGAAACAAGGCAGGGTGAATGGACATGCTGATGTCTCCGTTTTCAACAGAGCCTCATCCTGGGAATAGCAACATACTAAGATAAACGACAAAAGTTTCTTGTTATGCTTAGCTATTTATTTGCTGAGTTATTTCTTCTGATCCAAGGGGTTGTGTAATGATTGAAGCCCAAGTAGGTCTACTCTGATTAACAAAATTTCTGTGCTGTACATGCCCTCTGCATCTAATGCCCCAGAGAAGAAAATGAAATTAAATTAGAGGATGAACAAAAATTTAAACCAGTTACTTTATTTCTGTTTTGCTGTCTAGCAATCATTTATTCTTCATATCTAAGTAAGCCTTTGCAGCTACATCCCTTATAAAAGGATGCTTTCAGTGAGCCATTATCATTACCCATAATTAAGCCAGGACCATATTGTTGCCTTTTTCTTCCTGAAGAGCTGCTCACAAGGCACTCAGACAGTTAAGCCACCCACAATCACACCACAAATATTTGTTTATTGAGAAGGAAAAGATGGTCAGACCTACAAAACTGCCCTATGTATTATTAACATCAGCTTTGAAAGTGTTGTGGTCAAGCTATGGTAAATTTCACTGGTAGTACAATATTGAAGAGTTTGGGAAGTCATCAACCAGTGCTTTAGATGTGAAACACATGACACAACCACAAGCTGCACTTTATGAAATCTGAAACTGTAACATGAGGAGTGATCTAATTTAATTCATGTGGTTCTGTGTTTGAAGTTAATAGACCCTTCCTTTCTTACTGGGAGAAATAAGGCCTTTAATAAACTACCAGCCCTACACTGCCAAGTCGTTTATCCTTGGGGACTAATTATTTTCATATTATGATTGATAATTCATGGATTCCACAGGGGTTTCCTCTACCTTTTACACATTATTTTTGAAAGGGTAATTAACTGCAAGTTCAAAATGTTTTCCAATCTGCAGGTGTAACAAAGGGGGTGGAGCCAGACTGCTCACGTATGGTATATCAGTTCTTCAGCCAGAAGCAAAAAGAGGACACTGGAGATGAAGGCGCAACCTCACTTTCTATGCTTACTGGCAGCATTCATCTGATACTGTTCAAAGGCTTCTTCTTGTAAAACTATTTTATGATTCTTTTTAACTGGTTTGCTTTTCATGGAGATTTAATTTTTTTTTTTCTGTTCTGTCTATTTCCCCCCAAAGAATCAAATGCCTCAAAAACACCACCAGATGATTAGATTACCACCATCAGTTTTCTACACATTTCTTCAGGCTTCCCAACCTGATATTATAGTCTTTTAATGTGGCCAGCAACAAAAATTAATACCAACTGTCTCTCCTCCTTCCTTCACAGTTGTGCTTTTCTATCCATCAGCCCTTCCCTGGTGTAATGTAACTTCTCTTGGTCTCAAGACAAACATTCGACTTTGTTTTGAATCATAATGAAAATTCAGACTATCCAACATTTCATTTCAGTGTTTGAGATCAAACCAGAATATTTTGACATTGCAATCTCAAAACATTTTACTGTAATAACTTTAATATGTTTCCAACCCGCTTTGGGGCATCATGGGATTTTTATTTCCAGTTTCTTGTGGCTTCTACTTTCCTGGGGACTAGGGAGACCATATTACATATAAATTTTAGAAAAAAAAAAAAAAAAAAAAAAGAGTTTCATCTTGATTTTCCACATGAAAATTTTCTACTATTGTTAAAATGGAAATTTTCCTATCAAGAATTTTGATTTGGAGATTTTTCCACCAAAAAAAGCACCTTCATAGAAAGTAGTATAGTTGTTAAGCAGTGCTTACACAGCATCAAAACCTTTTCTGCTTCTCAGAATGCTCTGACAGTGAGCTGCCTAAGGGTGTACAAGAAATTGTCAGGAACACAGCTGGGGACAGTTGGTCCCAACTGACCAAAGGGATATCCCACACCATACAACATCACACTTACCAATAAAAGCTTGGACAAGAAAAAGGAAGGGGTGATGCCTGGAGTTATGACATTTGTCTTTCCAAGTAAGTGTTACACATGATGGAGCCCTGCTTTCTTGGAGAAGGTGGAACACCTCCCAGCAGATGGGAGCTAATGAATGGATTCCTTATTCTGCTTTGCTTGCCTGCACAGCTTTTTCTTTACCTAGTGAACTCTCCTTACCTCAACTTGCAAATTTTCTCATTTTTACCATTCCAGTTCTCTACCCCATTCCACTGGGGAGGGGTGAGTGAATGGCTGTGGTGCTTAGTTGCCAGCTGCGGTTAAACCACAATATTGTCTAAAAATACTTGAATTACAGCCAAAACTTATATCTTTAGATTTTTCATTTTTCATCAAAGACAATATTTTTGATCAAAGTTTTTCAGAACCTGACAGAATATGCAGTCAAGGATGGAGGAAAAATATGAGGATGCTGAGCTGGAAGAACCCTCCCTTAGCCTGCTGTGGTCTCCTAGAACCATGAAAGAGTCAAAGTGGTAACCAGCTATCTAACCAAAAGTCTTTACTTTTTATGCCCACTTCAGGTCACTAGGATGTATTTAAGTGCAGGTTAATTTTTCTTCCTGAAGCATCTGAAAGACTCATCAGTGAAAACACAACTCTAAACCAAAAAAATAGGTAAATAAAGAAAATTCATGTAAAAAGAAGAAAACCCAGAAAATTGGAAGCAAAGCTATCATCTCTGAGATATGGTTGTCTCTTAGGATATAGTCAAAGAAATTATTAGGAAAGACATGAAGATGTGACTACCTAGCAGTTCAAGCACAGCCTGTGTGTGAGCTATTATCATATTACAGGCTGCACTGGCTTAGGGACTGATGAGAAACCAAATCCTGACCATGGGAGGAAGAAAGTCAGACATGCTGATGATATCAAAAAATTGTCCAGGGATGTGGAGACTCCAGCTTCTCCCAAGAGGACACCTGGAGAACTCTTATCACCTCGTACTTCTCTTGCCTGTTCTTGAAGCTTCTTTTTCCTTTGATCTGCATCTTCCAACTCTAAGGTGTATGGAGATTGCTATATATCCCTCACAGGATCGAGAACATTACAGAGCCTTATAAAGTTTTTATGAATACTGACTTGCCAAAATATTTCTCCTCGCTTCCTCCACAGCAATCATCATCGAAGAAAATATTTGTGTTTTACATAACAATGCAATGTCTAAGTGATTAGGCAAAGAGGACTTTCAAAAACCAGACTGTTAAGATGAGAAAAAGAAACATAACCTACAAGAGATATTTTCCTGAAAAGAGATTTTGAGGTAGGACAAAAGCATACAGAAACTGATCTCATAGAGAAATCAAAATAACTTAGTAAGTTTTGAGAAAAGCATGACCTTATAATGCCACAAATTGTCACAACATTACACTGCAGGTCAGCCTGGTCAATACCTTGCCACGGAGCTCTCAGCACTGGCTTTATTCAATTATTTTCTCATTATGGGCAAAGAGAAGCTCAGTAGTTTTAAAGGTTCCATATATCACTCTTTGGAATGGAGTACTTTGAAGTTACTTTTAATAATTTAAGACAAGATCAGTCTTCTAGTAAGGAGATAAAACTTTTGCTAATCCAAGTTAACTATTTCCAACAAGTGACTGATACATTACCAACTATAAACATCACTTCTGCCACCTTCCTTTTACTTCCCAGCACAATAAGATATTTTAATTGGGCTTTTTCTTCCTCTTCAGCACTAATAATTCAGCTCCTCACCTCAGGTCTTGTTATTCTTTGATAAGTTTTCAATAATTACACACAGTCTTCTTATACAAAGAAACTTTCAATTGTTTATCAGTATTTCCTGATACTTTACCACTTACACCTCATAATTCCAAACATACAGTGAAACAACTGGTACTCCTGTCACAAGTCACAGTGGATTTATGTGTGTGTATGTACAGATATACAAACATATGTATATACACATACATACATGTATATATGAGCCAAGCAGAGATCCAGAATCCTTGCAGTGGAGAAGAGCCCTCCTCTGCACTGTTGAGGAGAGAACAGAGCCTACTTCATTGTGTCCTGTATCTGGGATCAAATTTTGCTGAAGGCCTAAATCCCCTAACAGAGTGGGTTTCCTTGGCACCCAATGCAGTGGATACAGAAAAGGCCTCCTATTAAGAGGTGAATGCCCTTCAGAAGTAAAAGAAAATAACTTCCCTTTAACAGTAGATGAGTACTTTGATTAGTATCATTCATAAACTGTTAGGACAGTATTTTCAAAGCTCTCCAAAGTTCATTCAACAAACACAGATTGACAGACAACAAAGCAGAATATACACATTCTACAATGATTACTCTCATCAAAAGCCTTGAAGTAGCATCACTTCAGGGCAAAATACCACTGCACTTCCTTTCCCCAGAGCTCCTCAAAAAGCAATTATCTTAAGAAGTCCTCCTGTTGTAACTGGAAGATCCAAAGTTCAGGTTTTCCCACTCAAGCTTTCTCTAAGCTATAGAAATTTTTCTCTTTTGTGCATGACACAGGTAGTTGATACTAGCAAAAGATGACAGATTAGTAGCCTCTGAAAAACAAAATACCTGTGTCTGGGCACATAATGGGCCATATCCTGTTTTCTATTCTACAGTGCTGTATTTGTGTTCATGCCCTTGAAGACCAAGCTGTAAGGGTAGTCACTAGCCTGAGAGACTAATTAACCTCTACAGCCACTTCAAGAGCCTATCAGCAAAATTTTTATAAGCCTTGCAAATGGTCATGGTTTATGACTTATCTGATGAAAGTTAGAGCCAGTCAAAACATCTTTGATGGAACAGTTTTAATTCAGAAGATGAAGCTTCATTGCATTGATTTTTTATTTTATTTTTTTTTCCAGTGGAACATGCCCATTTCAATTAAGTTATATATGGGGATATGTCAGAATGAATAATTTCAAGTTTTGTATTTGATTCTGATGAAGTAAAATATCTTCATTTGACTTTATTATTTTTGGGTAACTGTAAAATACAGGACTGGAAAGATCTAGTCCTTTAAATATGTTCAGCTACATCCACATCACTTTCTACAACGTCACATTCAGAAAAATCCTGTTTTAACTGAGCAATGGTATATTCTCTCTGAGTAACGGTTACTTCCCACCTTTGCACCATTTTGCTGATGTATCATCAGAACAGTACTTCCCAATTCAGCTTATCAGTTGGTCACATGATTTTGCATTGAATTATTGTTGCCTTTATTATTGGACAGCTTAATATCCAATTGATGTTACCTTTCCTGTTTATTAGTCCTGTTACCATCTGGCAGGCATTATTTGCCTAAGTTTGTACCTGATTAATGTATCAAGTGTTTGGGTGTGTTAGTCACCTCCGGATTATTTTTCATATATATATGAACAGTTTGATTATTTGTTCCAAGTCACACTGACCTGGTTCTTGCTTAGATCTTCATTTTAAGAATGTTCTTTCTTTCTTCAGTCTCCTTGGAAAGCCATATTCTTAAAAAAGGCCAGGCCAGGCCATGGAAGGGCAGAGCAGGGCAGGCCAGGGAAGGGCAGGGCAGGGAAGAAAAAACTTTCTATAAATTCTATTTTGGAATCAGATTTACTCTGGTTCTTTTCTTATCCTCTTAACTGTTCAGACTGAAGACTTTTAAAAAATGGGTAAGAATCAGCCAACCCACGTTGAATTCAATTGTTTCTGTAGATTAGGGTTATTAATAGTCAGAACAGAGAGAAGAAACAGACTAGTGAGAAGAAATTATATTGTTGCTTCCTTGTTTATTTTTGAAAAAAAAACAACCCACACTTGAAAGCAGAAATCAGAGCATTATTTATATATATTTCTTTTTCATTCTGTTTGGCTGTTGTTTGTTTCCTTAGCCATAAACACATTTGGTTTAGCTGCACAGACTTCCAGCCCTTTGTTCCAGATCAGGTTGCTGTCACATGAAATAGAGGGCATTTTCTATTATCCTGTACATAAAACAACTGGGTTTGGGTCTTCTACTTTTATATATATATATACACACACACAGAGTTATTTTTAAACTTTTCAGTATTATAATGCTATAAAGCTACAGAAGAACAGCAAACTAAAAATATTGACATTGATGGGAAAGACTGCAGTAGTACTGGTTTGGTTTCCGCCTCCCCTCTAGGTACTCTGCTTAGAAATGTGTCCCAGATATAAAAGGCGATTCCTCCCAACAAAGACATTGGGAAGCATCTCTGACAAAGTCCAAATTATTGAATAATGAATGCAAGATCAACACAATGTATTATACACTAAATTTGGCAATGCCATTTTAAAAAGAAAAAAACAAGAGACACCCATTAACAACAAGCTCAAAGGGTCACATTTTCAAAGCATTGAAGCACAAGGTCACATGCAAAAATATATGCCCAATTACATGCTTAATCTGCATGCACAATTACTTTGACTTCATGTGATGCTCAGGTATTGAAACTCAACTGACCATTTTCATGCACACAACCTGATTTGCATTTGCAATCACAGTAAATGTACATTCAGATTAAGTGTGTAATTATGCATGCATTTTTCGCACATGGCCCTGAGCTTCTAATATTTGGAAAAATCAGACCCTGAAGGCTACATTCCTCTCTTGAATACACAGAACTCCCACTGTCCCATTAAAAGGGTAACCAAGAGTGGAATGTGCTTCCATATGTTCTCACAACACCCACCTTTTATAATTAATCTTTTCTTATATTGAAAATCTAGCCCAAACCCAGAAGTTTATCTTAAATAATGAAATCCTTTAACTGCATCACTTATCCTACCTGCATTGAAAAAGACAAGCTATTCATCAACTCCTTGAACTGGAGTTTACAAATTGAAATGCCAAGACATACTTAACTAATGCTGAGAACTCAGCACCATAATACAATGAACAATCAAACACTCTTGTACTCTAAGGGTCCTTTCTTGGTCTGTGCTTCATATTCATCCATGGGAACAAAAGGAGGAGGATAACAAGAATCCGAAAAAGGAAACCAGAAGAAAAAGATGAAAATGAGAAAAAGCAATGGACCAATTAAGGGGTGAAGTGGAGTGATACTCAAATAATAGATCAAATAACCTTTGATAGTCTAGTAGGGAGTAGAAAAGAAGACAGACACATAAATGACAGGAAATCAGAAAAAAATCCTTCAGAGCAAACGTGGAATTTTATATTCAGGACTCAGCTGAACAGATTAAGAAAGTCAAACCATGGAAGATAAAGGATGACTAACTCAGTGGGGCTTAACTATATATGATAATAGTATTAATCTAGGAGACACTTATGAAGTGCTTTTCAGCTGCAGGCCTCAGAATTCTTTACATAAATGGATTTTATTGCTGCCACTCTACAGAAAGAAGACTCAAGGCACAGAGAGGTTATATCATATACCAAGCACCAGTCAGAAGCCAAGAAGTATTGCTTACCTTTCTCTCCAGTTTTCCTAGGAACGCTTGAAGAAGGAACTACAATGCTTTCATTTGTGTGCAAGCATTAGACTACAGCAAAATAGTGAGTTTCTCCACAGGTGAAGCAAAACCTTATTTGTGTGGCCACAAGGGAAACAAAAGGATCTTTTAAAACTGAAAATTCTAAATTGTTATCTCATAGAAGTTACAGAGTTTCAGAGACAGCGCTAATGTTCAACTGTTCAGTTGTCCTGTAAATAATTAGCTTCAAATTGTTATAGCTTTAAATAATTTAACAATTAAAATTTTGTGTGTACAAGTATATACTTTTTATCTATATTTATGTAAATGTACCCAGTATATAATTGGCTTGTGCAACTTAGATGGTCGGCTTTAACAAGAGCCACATAAAGAGAACTGTTCCTTGATTTTTAAGAAATGTTTCTTAAACATTTCCTAGTTCCTAGTATTTCTGTAGTAAAGAAATGTACCATCCTGTTAAATTACTGTTTATATGAATCTATTATTGTCCTGGTTTAGGCTGGGATGGAGTTAACTTTCTTCTTAGTAGCTAGTACAGTGCTGTGTTTTGGCTCTGGTGTGATAAAACACGGATGGTTTTAGTTGTTGCTGGGTAATGTTTATACTAAGTCAGGGAATTCTCAGTTTCTTGGGCCCTGCCAGCCAGAGGGCTGGAGGGGCATGGGACATTGGGAGGGGACACAGCCAGGACAGCTGACCTGAACCAGCCGAAGAGGTATTCTATACCATGGGACATCATGCTTGGTATATAAACTTGGGGAATTGGCTGTGGACTGGGGATCATCGCTCAGGGACCGGCTGGGAATCAGTCAGTGGGTGGTGAACAGTTGTACTGTTCATCATGTGCTTCCTTTTCTCCCTTTTCCTCTGGAATTTATCCGTTCCCTCATCTTTCCATTATAACTGTTTATTATTATTGTTATTATCATTATTGTTCTTTCCTTTTTATTCTGCTTAAGCTATTTAATTGTCCTTATCTCAACCCTTGACTTCTACATTCCTTTCCAATTCTCCTCCCCATCCCTCTGGGTGGCCAGGAGTGAGCAAGCATCTGTGTGGGGCTTGGTTGCCAGCAGGGGTTAAACCACTACAGTTATACATACAACTGGTATTTGTGTGGAGTATCTCTTAATGGAAGTCCATTTTACTTAGTTTTTAAATGTGAATCTCAAATTACTATATTGCTGTGCATTTAAGTTTGTTACCTGTGGCTCATGACTTCCTATGCAATGAGCAGGGAGTAAAGTCCAGGTGAACACTTTGAAAAAGGGACATAATGGCACCTTTGTATGTGCTCTACCTATCTTTTAGAAGCAGTCCTTATCTAACATGCAAAAGGGTCTGCATGGAGCACATGGGCATGCCACATGTAGAGAAGTAGTATTTGGGGTTGTGTGTTCCTTCATGCTCTCTGATTTTACAAGATTATGTTAATCTCTTCCCCAGCACCATAATCTGCAGGAACCCCTGGCATGACAGCAATATATTAAAATAACAAAATTTTGAATAACCAGTGGGTATTCAAAGCCATGCTACCAAGGATGAGGAGAAACCAGAGAAGTTGCAAGAGCAGGATACTCATAGGATATAGCCGCTACTTCCTTCAGAGTCCAGTGAACAACTAGATTCACTCAGTAATGTCTTCAGATAAGCTCCAAGTCATAAACTTCAGTCAGTGGTGTGCAGGGATGTTCTTAAACTCTGTCTCCTCCTGTAGAAGAACTGTGTCTTAAAACACTTAACTCTTCCCAAAGAGAAGCAATAGCAGAATCTGCAGTCAGAAGTGGTCCTTTAGTGATAGGGACAAAAAGAAGCATCTTAGACTGTCACAGCACTATCAAAACTAGCCAGCTGCAGCAAGACTTTTATCATCCCATACCAGGTTAACTTCAATAAGTAGCTCCTGCACCTTGCCCCAGCACAGCCACCAATCCCCCACAAGATTTCAAAAGTTCATCTACTGTCCATGTTGTTTCTTCACCCCCTTCAGGCCAGTCCACCCTGCTTCTTGCCTCTGCTGTCTGGAGTCTTCCTTCTCCTGGCTCCTCTTCCAGCCAGCCTCTCCTCACCCAGGCCCCCTTCTTCTCCTGCTGGGGCCTCTCCTTGTCTCTCCTACATCCAGGGTGCTCTCTCTCCTCCCTCTGCTTCTTCCTGGTCTCTCTTCATCATGCTCCTCTTCATATGGTCTTTCTCTTCTAAGTCCCTTATTGCTATTTAACTACTTCACAGGAATCAGCCAACCCACCGCTCCAAGCAAGCCCACAGCTGTATACTATCAATGTTAATTAACCTACCTTCATTCCTCTGTAATTCCTCTACATTAGACCTCTTACTTCAGTGAGAGGAGTCCCATTGATATAGGCATGACACATCTTTTGCTCCAAGCATTGAGATTTTAACTCCTGAAACTCTTTGAGTATCCATTTTGGGAATGGGGGAGACATGTGCAGTATCATGTCAATTTAGATAAGTGTCTGTTGCATTAGATAGAACTTACCAAGAAGTTCTCTCCATTGTCTCTTAATTTATCTTTATAGTAACAGTTGTGAAGACAAGGGTCATGTGCTAGTTCTATACTTAAGCTGTATCTAACACCATTACGAGTTTCTGCAATAGAGATACCATGCTGATGGTAACTGTCAGGTTTTCAGTAGTCATCAACAGGCATTTTTAGCAGCCTGAAAAAAGTATCTTCAGGAGTGGGGAAATTTGCATTATTTCTGTAGTTTTAACCCTCAAGCAGAATGTGAAAAGTATCATAATTCTCAGACTGAAGTGCTGCTGCAGTGAAAATGTCAGCTTCTCATTGACCAAAATTTGCATGCACTTCTTTTAGAGGCTGACACCAGAAACATCTGGTGCTGATCGGGTCCACAGATAAGTCAGAATCGTATCTGCTTACTACTATTATACTTTATTTGGATAGAAATTGCCTCAGCAACAGTGTGGGTATATGGAGATATAACTGATTACTTCCTTCCCTGCTCCTGCTTCTACTGGTTGTGGTCCTTCCTGAAGAAGGCATTAAAAAAAAGCACTGGTATCACTCATGTCAATAGTTTTGTTGTTCTGCTCTGTAGGGGCACAAAATATTTCAGAATGACAACTGGCAAGGTAACATCTGCAACAGTGCTGAGATGTGATGAAATCTACTAAATGAAAATAGCTCCTTCCCGTGTTCTGTTACACAGAACGCAACACAAATATAAAATATACATTAAAGTGCAGTATTCAGGTTCGTATTTGTAAGAGTATTGAACAGAATTAGGCTCTGAACAGCAAGGATGTCAGGAAAGAAAGTCCTTTACTAAAGCAACCTTCCACATTCTTATCTATTTAATGGAAAAAAATACCCAGGAACAAGAAGGATTTTCACAGGGAAATAAGAAAAATCTACTGCATTTTTGAGAGCCTTTTAACAAAGGCTCTTTTTGTTCCCAGTGTGAATTTTCTTAACCCTTGCTTTTGTGGTAGCAAGTCAGACTGTGAATATATTTAAATATAATTTTTCACGTAATATCTAAGCCTGCTTTCAAAACTCAAGTAGCAATTTAGTTACCTGGACTTTATTATATATTTCTGCTTTAAATCTCATCTGTGATTTGAACATGTTTTGTCTTTCATTTCAATCCAGTTTCCATGACTCAAAACCCCATGCTAGACTACAATATGGTAATAGAGGCAATTATGTCATTGAGTATGCAGCACTTCTCTCAGGTTAAGGTTTCACACCTGGGTGTCATTATTCTCTCCCATATAAATTTATTATTTAAGGTCTTATTATTTGAAAGCTCTTACAGTGCTCTAGCAATTAGAAATGCAGAGATTCTGTCTGCAGTAAGTGTATTTATTTTGCTCTCCTAGCTTTTTGTGATACAATAATTAAATCCATTTATAATTTGGTAGTGGCAGACTCCTCTGAAACTGCCAATACTGCTCAGTCCCTCTTTAATCATCTATAAGAAAAAAAGGTATTAGGTGGAGGTCTGTATTATACACACAGAACTAGGAAACAGAAGTGTGATAAAAATACATGTAAATATTTCAATTTTATTCATACTGGTACATATTGATTTTTGCACTGGAAATACAACAGTTGGGAACAGCACATAGTAGCTTACCAAGGAAACAGAATTTCCCAATCTGAAAGCAGGAAGAAAATTTATTTTACTTTACTAACATATGATATCTATTGTATCAATATATTTATATAATAAATATATGGTATCTATGTTTTGGCATTTACATTATGTTGTTATTCAAGCTAGGCCTATGCATCACACCTCACTGAAAACCTAAAGTTTTGAAGACAATCAGCTCTGGAAGTCTTTTCATTCAATGCAGTCGGCACAAATAACATACTATTTGCTCACTTGAAGCCACAAAAAAGCAGAATAATGTTTCTGTTTTCTCAAGATTATATTTATACTTGTTACAATAAACCAAGGCTCTCGTCTTTTATTGGTGGAATAGCTACTTTATAGGGGGAGCAAAAGAAAGAGAAAAAACACATGCACACAGAGAGACACACTTATACGAAAATACAGGCGTGCCTATGCATGCACATATGCAGCAGTACACCTTTATGAGTATTTGCCTCTTCATGCTCAAAATGTCGCTAGGGCTTTGCTATTTAGGTGGACACAGAAAAGTTTCAGAGAAATGTGGCGAAGCTTACAGATCATGTGTAAAGTTATGTAAATCTGTATTTGGAAAGGAGTTTAAGTGTTCCTAGGTTATACATAGAATTGCAAAGCTTGGTGGACTGTAACAGGAAAAGAACACAGATACTTTCTGTACCCTAACTTTCATTGCCTGATAGATCACTTGTTCCATCTTTTAAGTGTTTACCTCTCCATAACATATACCCACCTACTCATGTATGATCCCTTACATCTGTAACCTCAGAAAACAGAAGCTAAGTTTGTTTCTATTCTCATAAAATTGCTTGGTTAGGTCCATATCTATTTAATTATGAACACACTTTCATTTTCCTTTGCTACTTTGGATTTTATATGCTTGTATTAAAAAGATCAATAAAAATAATATGTAAATATTAAAAAAAGAAAAGACAAATAAAGTCAAAGACAGAATGGGTGTGCAGTACCCTGTTAGAGAATCTTCATTCAAAAAAATATAAACAGAAATTTTAAAACCTGTGATGTTTACCCTTACAGATAGTCTAGAATATTTAGCCTAGAATACTCTCAAATCCCCTTTTCACCTGATCTTGAACTCCAGAAGTAATAGAGATGGAAAAAAAGAAGAGGAAGCCAAATATGCCATTTCCACAACCAAGAATATTTTCCTTGTCTAGCAACACAAATCAGAAATATAAATATGGCTCCTTGCAGAAAATTCACAAAAGGTAGGTAAACACTAAAGTGTATAATTCAAGTTTATTTGAGATAAATAATTCCTAGAATGAAAGGTGCTATTATGGAAATACAACTTAATAAAAATATTGTTATATATTTTATGCATACATAAGTTACAATAACCTGATAAATATAACTACACAGTGAAATCACAGCAAATTATAAGAGGCAGTTTTCTGTTCCCAAATAGTAAAATTATAATCTACAATGCATAAGTTTGGAAATGGCAAGTATAGTAACCCTCATATCATGTGTTAAAAGATCTTAAGAAGTGTCGGGTTTAGGACACAAGTCCTTCTGTTACAGGTCACACCCACCACATGTTTATTAGTATCATTCACCTTAACAGTGACACCTCTTCACTGCTGCTGCTGGCCTAGGCCATGATAATTTACTACATGCACATTCTGTCATACCTGAATGACATCTATCTATTTTGATTTTAGGGCACCTGTCACTGTGGTGTCTGAGCAGAAGCATGACATGCAGTAACACACACAGCTCAGTTACATTATAATTTTCTTTAAGCATTTCAGCCATTTTTGAGTCTTTTTATACACTCTTTGGAAAGGACAGCATTAAAGCTGGTAGTCTTAAATTTTCTCCTGGGAATTATGTAGCTAACTTACATTTAGAAATAGACTTTCAGCAGTTTTGTTTGAGCAACTCACAAGACCACAACAGCACAAAATCATTAACATAAGTGAAAAAGAGTGCTGGAATAAGGCAACAAGTGACCCAAGCCTTCTATGAAAATTCAAGAAAAGTCTTAGGGAAGGTCAAAAAGATTTGGAACTTCCGTTCCCCACCATTTCTCATATACTAATTTGTGCCAAAAATAAATGTTAAAATGAAAATATCCCTAACATAAGTGAAGGTTATCTAGGAGGCTTTTGAAGGTAAACAAATAGCAGTTCATCACCAAGCTTTCACAGGGACAAGAACAGCTGGACATCTTATTTCTATTTGACTCCTCTTTCATGAACAGTTGCATAGTTGTAAGGGCCACATTAAAATATCTATCCAGAAAAGAAAAGAGCAGACTGGATATTTGCTTGAGTTGTTGGCATTGAGAAGACTTTAACAGTTTGAATTTCTTAATTTTAACTATTTCATTAAAGCATTTTTGTAATCAGTAGAAAGAAAAAGGCACACCAAGGAGTAATCCTGTTCACCAGAGCAAAACGATAACTGTGAATGAGGGAGAACCCATTACTTATCTACCCATTTTTCAAGTAATGTTTGGGAGTACAGGGAAAAGGACTGAATTTCATGAGTGGCATAGTATCCTTATGTCACACTTTTGTCAAACTCCTTAAATATCAAATTAAAGTGGGGACAACTGATGAGTATTCATGTATTTCAGATTTTGCTTTGCTCTGTTTTTGATGAATTTCAGAAATAATTCTCTTTTCACAGTGGTGCTGACCAAACATATACAGGGTGGAAACAACAACTAAAAGGTGAAGTATTGTGCTTTTGTATGAAATTAGAGTCTTAGGGATTTATGGAAACATAATTTAGTTGGCAACACAAGAGAAATGTCTTGTCTCTAAGGAAATCCACCCTGTGAGGCAAAGTCAGAAAAATAATTTTACCATAGCAGACCAAGATTCCCTTGACTAAAAAATTAAAGTATTATCCCAAAACTAAAAAAGGAGGAAATAACACTGAGCCACATTAATCCATTCTAGATTTTCCGCTTTATAAAACGAGAGTTTGAAAGATTATTGCTTGTTAAGCTGGCTGCTGCATATAATCATGCCTTGCAATGTCAGCTATCATTGAACAGAATATAGGAAATGAGATTCATAACTTCTGAACAGAAGTTTGTAAAAATTGTTCTGTAGTTCATACACCAACTGACAAAGTGGTACAAATAGGGTGTGCCCAAAAATCTGTAGAATTTACTTTCTCTGTTTATGGTTACAACTAGGCAGTTACCAGTAAAATGTATTTTTAAGCCTGAATTCCTGGCATAAATGTAGAGCTGGGGTTCCTCTTGGGTGCAGAGGCTTTTGAGGCTGTATACCAGGAGATAGTCAGCTCACCAGGTAAAGACTAAAGCCAGATCAGACATTCAAAAAACTTTTTCTCTCTGAAAAAATGTCTTTTGGCAGACAAAAATCAAGTAGACTAATACAGTCTGTGGCAAGAACATATCTTGTCACAAGAAGACAGCTAGGAAATGATCTTTAGTTCTTGATAAAAACGATAAAGATTTACTATCCTTGTTAAGATTGCCTTGCGTTTAATTATTTTTGAAGTGTTTATGTTATGGCAATTGCTCTTGAACACCTGGTTCATTTTTGCTATGTGTAAATACTTAGCCCACAATTTCTTTAAACTTTGAATTAATTCATTTTCAGGAAAACTACTGATTTTCTATCCAAAGCAATTAATAGAGCAGTCTAACTTGACAGCCACTCCAATGAGCAACTAAATACAAAGGCTGTGCTCCTTTCCCCCACTGCTGTCCTTGGGAGTGACTTCAGTGGCTCCTGGATTTCCTATGGCATCTGTTCCAAGTGCCAAATTCTAGAGCTAAAATAAACACACAGCTTAGGCAGAAATCAAGGAAATAAGCCAGTAACCTCTCGGGTTGTTACATGACAAAACTGGAGTTACTCTGTGGCAATTATTTTATTCAGCTGAACATTTTGAAATAATTGCCTGACTTGATCTGACACGCCAATAGGTAGATACTGGGTACCAACGTGGTAAAATGACAGTCTCCTTCCAGGCAAGACTCTCTCATGATGGAGGACAAGATAATGTAACAAATAGGAAGCTGGCATATTATTCACAAAACAAAGTAAATAAGGAGTGATGTTTTTCTTCTTTCAGCTCAGTAGTATCTTCAGTGAAATGGAAAAGGTGTGTGATGCCAGTCCAACAGCACTGACCACATCAAGCTGGCATGATGCAAGAAAAGTAATTTGGAAGCATCAGGTTCTTAGCACTCTGATACGTTTCAGCCATATAATTCCTGTTAAATTCAGTGATGAACTGATCAACTGCAGAGGAACTATCACCATTTTTATTTAACTGTTGGGTATCCAGACACTTATGAAAGGATAAACTCTGAAGAGCTAAGGACTCTTATTTAGTAAGGAGGCCATTTGTGTTTATACTGTTGTTTTAAACACACAGGTCCTCAAACCATCTGTCTTGATCTGACAAAATGGTAATGTTAGGGGTAGAATAAGTCCCAGGATGGCAAGATGAGAAAACAGATCCCTAAATTACTTAAATCATAACTATTTTCAGTAGAATCACAGAATCGAAAAGCTTTTGTTCCCACACACCTTGCATTTCATTCAATTCATATTTTTTTTAAGTCAAACAGCCTTATATACAATTCACAGTTCCAGGTATGCTCCTCTTCACTGTATAAACACAGTTATTAGAGAATTAACAGTCAGTAACAAAAATAAGAAGCAATTAAATAAAACTGGAAAAATCTTTTTCCTGTGCAACAAAACCCACAGAGTATATTAACAATCTGGATTTTTTTTTTAAGTAAATACATGCTAATAACAAATAGCAAGAATATTGTGGGTTTGTATTCTCTAGGTACCTTCTACATTTCGAGTTTCTTTCTTACACACACTGAGATTGAATTAGACACTCTGCTGTGTCATTCAGCTAAAAAAGTTTCATGACCATAAGTTTACTCAGTTCTCACCCATTTTCAAACTCAGTCAAGGTTAATGTGCTGTCGATATGTTTTTTTCCCCAGTATAAGGCCTTTCAAAAATCCTACTCTGACAATTAGAAAACTCCACTGCCTATGAAACCTATTAACATCTAAAGAGATACAATTACAATTTATTTAGAAGCTACACATTCTCCAAATAGTGTAAATATGTTTCTTTTGGGTTTCTTTAATTGTCATTGCCAGATTGTATGCTTGGATGTGCCTGTAAGTAATTTCTGTGTCTAAACTGTCTAGACCTTTGTTCTAAATGCCAAAGGCAGCAAACAGCTTCACAAAGCTAAGCATATGTTAAATAATTATTACATTTAAATTTCCTTTTTTTCCCTGACTTCATTCTTGTGCTTCAGTGTTCGTAATCCAAATGTCCTGATTTATCAATCATTATGCCTTTCCTCTTCCTATGCTCAAGCAATTCTAATGTTTCCTTCCTCTTTACAGGCTGTTTTCCTATGGTTCTCCTGAGCTACTCCCACTTGAACATGGCCAGGGTAACATCTCCTGCTTGCTGATGGTACTTTTTTATTAACCCACAGCAGCTTTGTAAGGACATAAAGATTCCAGAATGTTTTCCTGTGTCATTAAGAACATCTCAAAAATGAAATGCTTTGTCATAGTCTTAGTCCAGAATGTCAGTGTGCTTATTTGGAAATTTCCAATGTATATACTGGGTCTATGTGAAGAAGGAAAAAAAGAAGGGAATTGCAGGCTAGAGATATTTGAAATGTAAGTATCTGCAGAAATGCCAGAGCCTGCCTCCCATGAATATAAAAGGCAGATTCTGTCAACTTCACTTACCAGTAGAAAACCCAACATACTTTCAGTTGGTACCTCAGAAACACCAATACCTTTTTAGCTATGTGCCTCAATTTCATTGCATTATGTCCTGTCTTCTCTCTGAAACCTACAAAAAAGCCCAGGGGAGTTAGTTTGGAAGATACTTTTACAACATAAGATTTTTGTTGCTTTTGAGGCTTTCAGAAATCATTCCAAGTACAATGAAACATATTTAAATGGTGTGTGATTCAATAAATATTTACACTCAGTCTAAGCAGTAATTCTCATTTTAAAATACATATTCTATACAAATAGCAATGTTTAGTTCAGTTTTTAACAGCAATGTTAAGGAAAGTGTTAGTCTAGTGTAATATAATATAAATAAGCCCTCAGCCCCAAGATAAACAAATAAGCAGGGCGACAGCACACGTTGCCATTCACAGGAAGCTAGGCCATTTCAGTATGTAAACATGAAGTTTAAGACTATATACAGCTTGTAATGATTCCTATTAACTCATTTCTTAAAAATTCTGATATAAAGAGAATTAAGTAAATAATCCTTCACAGGAAAAAACAGTCCTTTTGGAAAGAAACCTGAGTATACAACTGAAGTGGTTTAATTCAAACTTGTTACTTAGTTTTTTCTTCCTAAAAGCCTAGTAACAGACAACCAGTTCCTAGTCAGTGACATTACCCATGGTTACAACTTGGATGATAACAAATGGTTGAGGAAACAGCTTTTTGACAAAGAACTCAATTTCCCCTGAATTCATTATAGCCTTGCAACAGAGATGCAAACTCTCAGCTTGACATTAGGCTTCAGGAAATAAATACTTTTAACTTACTGAAGCAGTGCTCATAGTGTATACATCCTCCTGTCCTTTCCCTCTCCTTGTACGATAATAAACCTCCTTCTTGCCATTCTTCCCATCTCTTCCCCATTTCATATAATTCCAGGTCCTGCCTCCTCCATTACTACCCTGTTTTAGTCTTCTTGCTCATTTGTGTTTGCTTTTTTTCCATATCTCTCTCTCTGCCCCTACTCAAAAGAAGTTGAAGCTTCTTTTGCTTCAACTGTTTCTCTGTTCCCAAAACTATTTTCAAGCAATGGAAGAGACATACTTCTCTCTCTTTCACACTACTTGAACACCAGTATGGAAGCAAGGAAGTAAAAGGAAAACACCCCCTCTAAACAGTTTTTGTGCATGGCAACAGTGCACCCCAGAGCAGGAACTGGAAAATCTTACCAAGTCTTGAAGTCCCCAGTGGAGACCATCACTGGTACATCCACCACCAGCCATCATGGAAAAGCTCAGAAGAGTAAAATTATGCTTATTCTGTAGCCACTCTCTAGAGAATTTAGCTGGCAAATTTTATCATTACTCTGTCAAGCACATGGAAACTAAAATGTGTCTCTTATCTAAATGTAGGCAACCTTCCATAAGGACAACAAAAGGAAATACCTGAAAGAAAACATCTCCACAAAAATTCATGTACTACATGTGTAGACAGAGTGTTCTCACCAAAGTGGTTGCAAAAAATATAGAAGCATGATATACTGTAATTTAACTTGAGATGATTCTCAGATATAAGTGGAACATTTTAGCTGAAAGTTTCAAAAATTTGTGGTTTTTGTTTAAATCTGATTTAGAAAGACACTCAGAATCAAAAATACCAGTCACAGCTGGCAAAACTGTCAAATTGATAAGCAAATGAAAGAAGATCTTACATTGAAAAATCAGCATGGTAACTCAGTTGCTGCCATCACTGTTTGCATTGCCTGTAATTTTAATTATTTCTTAGAATCAGCATTTTGATATCACTGTCTTTCTCTATGATCACCCTTCTACCACTTAACTCCAATGCCTCAGTTTATATAACCTTTCAGGCCGTGTCACAATCAAGGTGCCAGTAACGAGACTCCCTGCTTGCACGACAAACACCACTACTGGTAAGACAACAGTGTCCACTTCTTTAAAGACAGGCTTTTTCCCTCCTCTCTCCAGGGAGCATGAAAAAATTTATGTGACCACCAGAGAAACAATCCCATTTGAGGAGCATGTGTTGAGAGGGTGCAAGTATAGTAATAGTAAATAAGTAATAGCACAACAGCAAAAAAAGTGAATTTATAGATAAGTTAAGGGAAAAAACCCAACCAAAGATAGTCCCGTCACATACACCTGTTACTAAATCTGATGAGTTTAATGAAGATTTAGATGAAAATAGGAAAGAGAAATGGGCAACATTTTCAACAGTTCAGCACCAGAGCAAGGGATTCTTAGCAATAGAGAAATGAGCAGAATGACTTTTATTCTCTATTTATTGTGGTACGTTCCCAAAAAAATTTTATATGAGAAAGGATTATGGACAAAGAAGACCTATCCAAACAGATCATATGATTGGTTGTACTAGACGGACTCATTTATCTCCATTGGAGAAGGATGAGACCTTTATAATTCACTTGCGGCTTCATTGCTTGTGAATTATGAGTCTTGCCCCTTTACTAGTGGGCACCAATCTGTTATCCCAGCAGACTGCTGTTGCTGTTATGCAACTTTTTTTCTGCTTTATTGATATGTGTCAGAAGATCTCTGCTCTTTCTTATCTGTACCTCACAAACACAAGCAAATGAGCTTTCCTCTGAAATAAAACAAGGCTAGACAGTAATATAAGGTATATCCAGCTGAAGTCCTTTGAGTATCCTCTGTGTCTTTTTATATCCTTTAGAATTCAAGTACTAAATCATTTCTTAGAACTACAAAATCTCTCAATTGTAAGAAAAATAGTTTAATCTATGGAAAGGTACAAACCCTTGTATTAGTGAGTATACAATCAACAGGCTTACTATGTCTGTTGACAAGTGTTAGTATATGTTCAGAAATAATCTCAAAAAATGAATATACAAATATTTATTGGCAAAAAGGTACTAATATGTGTGTGAGATGACTGTGAGGAATGCAGACTCAGAAAGCCACTTTATTGCCTTTATGCTATAGCTATCATTACCACCTAGTGCGTAGGACTACCATTCCCAACAGGAGACGTGCACTCAGATGTGGGCTCTGTTGAAAGTCTGGAGGTCAGACAAAGATGATTACAAAATGTACAGGGTTAATCCTGATTTGTCAAAATTGTTATTAAAAATAGTAACTTGGCTGCTACATTTAAACTTAAAAGTTTACAGTTGCGTTTTTGAACTTAATTTCTATTTGGTGACATTTAATCTGCCAGGGGAACTGCTGTAGAAGTTTACAAAGGCACCACAATCATAATCCAGTATTTATAATGTTCAGTGCACAATAGTGTCTAGTCTTGCACAATGGAAGAGGGCAGTGATAAGTCTAGTTCGAGATAATTATCTGTGTTATGTTTGCAAATTAATGCTCTTTTTCAATAAACCTGTGTTAAGCCAGTCACTGCACAATATGTTTAGAAGAAATTAAGCTGTAGAGGGTGTTTTGGTTAGGCTAAATTTAGTTGCATGAATTTAAGCTTTAACTAAGCATACTATGGGATACATAACACGTTCATTATATTTTTCCTGCTGAGGTGACTCTTCTATAACATCGCTAATGTCATCTTTAGCTTCTTTTCTCCCCTTTCTGTTCAGACCCCTTTACCTAAATTATCCTTTATTCTGGTTAGCTCTACCTGCCCACCTGCAAGAAGTAATTGAAGCCATAGGGCAAAAAGCAATAAAAACTTGCCTGTAAACATGAAGTAAAAACAGAATACAAACCCCTGTTATTTAAAAAAAAAGAAAAAAAACGTTTGAAAAACAGAAGTTTCCTTTTGCATCTTATTGGGAGAGGAGTTAAGTTCATGGCAGACACCTGGGCCGTGATAGCTCCACGTAACTAGTTTCAGACATCTCATGTTTTCTTTCAATTTTAACTGAGTTATTTAAAAATATGGAGTTGTTCTGCTCAAAGATAAGCAAAAAAAAAATATCGCTTAGTGTCTTGCATGGCAGAATTGTTTCCTACTGTACTGTTTAGTGTTAGAGAAGAAAAAAATATTAAAGTATATGTGTTAACAACTAAGATAAGGGAAAATACCTTTGAAATGAATTAATCCTTTCTGGATAATGGGGTCCTCTGACATGTCAGAGGATATAGTTGAGCCTTGCTTTCATTTTTTTTGCTAATTGCTTAATAACAGCTCAGGGCAAAATGCCTTGAAAAGAATGTTACTTCTGTAAAATCGAGGAATTGAACACTAAGCTAGCAAAAATGAGAGACAGAGAGAAAGGAAAAGTGCAGGCTCCCAGCTATTAATATTACATTGGACAGGGGCAGTAAATAATTGACAGTTGTCATCTAGCAGTTTCTTGGTTATACATGGGCTTAGAGTTAGTCCTTTATATCAGTGCCATCTAATCTTGTTATATCACTTGCACTCCTCAACTCAAACATTAATATGTCTGCTAGTGACATGTGATACACACTGGCTTTTCAGAGATATCACAGACTGCTGATCTGCACCAGTCAAGAGCAATGTAATTGACATTGGCAGACAGAAATATTACTGCCAGACTGAACAGTGTAAATAATATATTAAAAAAATAATCCTCCAACACTGCACAGAGAAATCTCCATAATTAGAGAGAGATCTGTTCAATCACACCCATTGAGCATCACTCCTGAATTAGAAAAGCAACAGACTAAATGGAAGGGTTCAATTCAATCATACTGAGCACCTGCACTCTTTTGAATACACATCATATAGCTATAGAGCAGGTGTGTGAATTACAGTGAAGAGATAGGGAAGATTACAAGAAGTTCAGATTTTGCTTCTGTTTCTAGGGTTAAACACCTGTAGAGAAGGCTCAGCAATTTAGCTGGGTACCTAGATATCTAGTAACAAGGCAAGACTGAAGCCACCTAGATTGCTGCTTCTAACTGCATGCTAATAATATGAAGGTACAGTGAATGGTCTGTGAAATACATACAGGGGTAGAGCTGGAAATAAGGATGGGTTTAAAACAAAATGGCTTCCTTGTGTGTCAGAGAAGTTTTCAGAAAACTTAGCTAACAAATAAGAAATACTTGAAAGTTAAAGTCAATTTAATGTTATATACCATGTGCGCCTCCATGCCACTACTATGAGTATGTATGCATCACTGTGTAGAGAGCCTTAATCTAAACTCTGACCAAGAACGTGTGTCAGGTTTGCACCTGACTTGAGACAGTGCTGGTTCACATTACTATGAAGAAAGGGTAAGAATGGATGAAGGAAAGAGACATTAACTTGTTCATCACTGATGGGGAAAAGCTGATACCAGAAGTATGAAAACCCATCATCAGCTCCATGAGACACTCAGACCCATCTGTCTTTCAGGTAAAGAAGCAGCATAGCTGGAGAGAATAAGCTGAAGATGGGAAAGTGCCATGGATTGTGAGGGCACAGAAAAAAGTGGAGAAAAGGAAGATGGGAGAAAATTAAAACAACTTGTTAGGAAAGGAAATAGCATGTTATGTCTCTCCTGCATTTCTCAGGACTGAGAAAGTATTTCTGTTCCAATGATTTCCACCTCTACTACAGAAGTCAAAGCATCATTTCCCCTTGATTTTAGGCAACGAAACTTCCTCTTTTCTCTCTCAGCTGGGATTAACTAAATAGTACCCCTAGAATCCCTAAAGCAGAAAACAGTTGCATCTAAAACTGTCCTTATTTGCTTCAAGTTCAATACAATTGTTTGTTACAATATTTTGCTATGTGTAATGGAGGTCAGTAAATAGACTGTTCGGTGGGAGGCTGAGCAGGTACAGCTGCACAACGTGGTACGAGAGCTTTATGCTTCTGATGCAACAGGGAAAATGAGTGAAAGAAACTGGATGCCACACCCTAGGCTTGCCTTACTGTAAAAAACCTTGCCACACTACCAAACACAGTACACAAACATTGGTGTACATGGATCAATTACATAGTTTTATAATAATCGTTAGCTGTTACATAACCAGTTTTGAAGCCAGGACATGATGATTTAACAGAGACAATAAGACTGAATCTCCATCATTTAGGAAACTGTCCCTTTAATATCCTCCTGTGTTTACTTAGTCTTTCCCCTACATCATTGTTCATTGATTAAATAACAATTTGTATCTCCAAAAGTGGGGTTCCCCCCCTTTTTTTTTTATTTCTCTTGAATTATAGCAACTACTTTCCTCCTAAATATAATTTTAAGGCTCTAGGGCTTCTTGTGTGGTGGTATGCTGTACTGATGCAGCCATGATAACACCATGTACTCACATGGCATGCTACCTGTATCCTATGATTTGTAAATTGCATCAGAGTATAAAGCAATAATGCTAAAAGCAGTTACCATATTAAAATAAACATTGGAATTCATGTTTAATCTTAAAAAATGAGGGGATTCTGAATTTACATTCCCCTATTGCCCATAATCATTGCCCATATTACTAAAAGTTGGCTACATTCCTCTTATTCCCAAAAAGAACATTACTGATTTGGGCTTTGCCACCTCTATGTTGCTACTACTTGATGTGCAAATCATGTAAACTTTGTAAGATCCACCTTTAGACAAAGTAGCATAGTAAACAAAGTATGATAGCTTTCAGTTTCCAGTAACATCCTGAGGAAAATACAAATTTACATTTGTACTATTCTATGAAGATTTGGAGTACATAAAGATGAAGTGGTTTTATTTTGTTCCACTACCAGAGCAATATGCATAAGAGTAAATTCTTCAAATATCAGCTAAACTCCAATAAATCCCTGTCAGTGACAGTTTTTTCATATTTAGGGCACAGTAACATGTTGTGGGGTGTATCTTTGCTCATTTGCACTAACTGTATTAACAATCTGTGAACAGCAATACCATGAAGCAGGAATGGTTCTGGCATCATGTATTTTCCTTCAAGCATGTGATAATTCTGGGTCTCTTCCTCCAGGATTTTTCTTTTCTGCACAGTACAAAGTGTTTCTTAACCATGGGTTTCTTCAAGAAGAATCTACATGCTAAACAGACAGAATATAAGCATGGCTTGCAACAGGTATTATTAAATAGCTTGCATTCTGCATGTTTATCTAACTGGATTAAATTCTGTAGGCCTTAAACAAAAATAATTATCTTTATAGAAGACTTTCTTTATATTAAGATTCCTTTTGTTAACACCACACATAGCAATAGGTGAATGCAACAACTTTAAAAACAAACAAACCCAAAACCAACCAAGTATAAAAATGCTGTGTTTGCTGTTTAATTATAAAAGTATTTAGAATAATTGCTAGACAATTCAACTGAAGTCATCCTATCCCGTCCTGTTGTACTTTTACATCTGGCCGTTGATTATATAGTACTAACAGACACCTCTGCTGTGATACTCATTTTGCAGATTTTACATGAGTTCTGCATATTGACATATAACCCTTCCATTTGATGAGTGTGTTTAAGTAAGTAAATAAATAAATACAAAACCACAAAACCCCCAAATACCAAACCCCAAATGTGACAGTTCTTTATGTAATTATTCTATTATGTAATTATTCTAGATGCATCCAATCAGAAGCCAATTTGGATTTAGATTTATAGGGACAGAAAGAGGTTGAGAACTCCAGTGCAGCATCAGGTGAGGTGACAGAGGTCCTTGAGTTTCCCCAGTGGAAGCTGCATTTGGCAGACATTTTAAAATTGTTCCTTGCAATTCAGGGAGATATTGATGTTTCCTAAGTGCAACTTTGGGAATGCTTCTGGAACAAGAAAGTGGCTGCTATGTTGTTAAGGTAAATCCTTTGTATGTTTTACCATCATCTGCTTAATATCACCACAAAGCTGAGACTTGCCATTGCAATAAAGATGAATGCCACTCTTTAGTGTATGTTTCAAAATAAATGGATTATGTTAACTGATGTACAATTCCCCTTTCTCTCTGATTACTTTTAATTTGTACATTCGTAAAGCCATGGATTACTAATAACAGCTATCAATCATTTTCCCTGAATCACTTTGACACTAAGTACTAGAGATCACAGCAAGTCATAATGAAAACACTGCTTGCAGATAACATACAAACACAATTGCATTTTCCCCTCAAGGATTTAATAAAGAATACTACCAGCTTACACACTATCTCTTCTCCTCTGAATGGAGAGAAATAGCCTTTGAGCACAGACAGAAGAGCCCACTGGTGTCCCCTGATGAATTCCTCCAAGCTGTATGCACCACTGCCTTCCATCAGCTTGCTTAGGCCCATATGCTTGCCTGACATCCCATGTCATATACGATGAAAGAAGTCTAAGGACCAATATACTCCTTGTTTAAATTCCAGTGGAAAGGTGACTGATGTTTTTATATTATTAATTGCAACATATTTGAAAGAAAAGAAAGCTGGATACTATGGCTCTTCCAACAAACTCAGTCCAAAGGGAAAAGTCTCTGTGAGACCTGCAGTACTAAGACATACCAGGCTACAGGCAGGTGTACAGCTTTGGGTGATCTCCCACAAAAATCTCTTGAATGACAGGCTCGTAAGGGCTACATAAAATTTGTCACAAAAGAAACTGCAGAGAGTATAAGCAACTCTGAGCATCTGCCACAGGAGCGTTAAGAAAATCCAAACACCTGGAACAGCAACAGTCATACTCACACTGCAATTTTTAGAGCTGAATTGCATTAAAATTGCTTGCTATTTCCTTTATTTTACTGGTTTTTCTTTCCCTTAGTGACCCTG
This sequence comes from Falco rusticolus, assembly GCF_015220075.1. NCBI lineage: Eukaryota > Metazoa > Chordata > Aves > Falconiformes > Falconidae > Falco > Falco rusticolus. Next base: position 42,515,216 of record NC_051210.1, on the reverse strand, counting down.
CCCCTTTTGCAAAGATCACAGCTGTCATTACCTCTTCAAGTGTGCAGATTCCACTAAAAAGCAAAACCTAAATTAAATACCATATGACTCTGAAGTGAAAAATCATAGCCTGGACTTCAGAGGATGCGGCCGATTCAGTTCTCCTTCTCCAGGCACAAGTCTAGGACATTTTTATTTTCATAGTCCCATTTTCTTTCATAGACTGAAACAAAAGATAGCCATGACACTTTCTCCCCCCTCCCACTATATACTCCCATCAGCGATGTGGCCCAGACTAAATGAGAAACAGGATACCCTTCCTTAAGGAAAACACTGGAAAAACAGTAGTAAAGTAGGATGTCTCAGTTTCTTACCTCACTCAAAAAAATTTAAAATGTTCATTAGTAAGCAATTATGTATCTCAGTGGTGGAGTAACAATGTGAGTGAGGCTAACAGGCTACAGCACAGTTTAAAACTAGTAACAGCTGGAATACTTATTGAGTTAATCAGGTCAAAGCAGCCTGCCATCCAGAACTTCATTAAATGTCATCTTTGCCATTAAAAACAAATCCTAACTTGACTGGAGGGAGTGAGGGGATGTCTCCAGCACAGGCAGAAGCAACAACCTACTTTGTATGTTGACTTTCTGTGTGCGAGATATATAGTCAGCATTTCTAATGAATCTGCTTGGAGCGGCTGGAATATTATGATTTATAGCACCTTCCCACTCTCTATCATAGCATTTTATTAGATGGATGGGAAGCCAGTAGTAATGAGGTTAGGAATGAGAAAACATCCATCAAGCTTGGCTACATCTTCTCGGGAAAGACAACACGCTATCTTGTATGCCACAGGCAGTGATCTAGGTCACAATGGTATAAAATGCGTGATTAAAACCAAGCATTTGACACTAGATAATAGGCATCTAGTTAAAAAATAGCTCTGGTGTTCCTGACTTTTAATTAAACCCACCTCATAAATATGCACTGTGGTAAATATACTGCAGAATGGGTCTTGTTTATATTCCACCACATAACAATTACCTCCAGAACGAACTCTTTATTTCACTACATGCTGTTATTAGGCAAAAGAGAGTCTAAGAGACAGTCTAAAATACAAATGTTAAGCCAGTGATGTTAGGCAGGCACACAATGATCCCATCAACTTCAATTGCCTGCTCTCCTTCTCACACTTGCTACTGCAGTTATCAATCTAAAATAAAGAACCCTTAATCATTTCTAGCAATCTTTCAAGGCACCTTTGGTTGCCTCAGTAATGATGGGGGGGGGGGGGGGGCTGTCTCTTAAATATGGAATGGTAGTGCACTCTATCCCTTAACAGATTTGTTCTTTTCTGTATGGCTCATTTATGGAAGATTTTTTTTCCATGTGGAAAGCTGACAAATTTGTGTACAGAAGCTACAGACAGTATGTAGGCACTTGTTCAGCAAGCTATTTAACTGTGTGCCTGACTTAAGCACATGAGTCATCTCACAGAGGTTAACAGTCAATTACCCATTGATTTCTAACTCAGCAACTGATCAATAAAGGAGTAATCCAGTTCCCTCATGGCTTCAAGAGGCAACATGCCTATGCTGAAGCTAAAGGCACTGAGGTCAAGTTCTGTATGGCAGGGATTTTTTGCCACAGTGAAGGCTAATGGGAGGTTTTCAATGCCACAAATGACAGTGTGGCAGGATACGGAGCTAGCTGCAGTACGGCTGCTCATGATTTCATCCAGTGGGATGCATGGCAAAGCAAGAACCTCTGTTCTCTTTGTTTCATGTCCAGGGGGAGGTTAAAAATCCAAGGGTATTCATTTCTGCTTACAGGGAGAAATAGAAAAAGGTAAGCATTTCTGTCTTTAAGGAGATTATTCTGATCCACTAAATGAAGTGCATCAATATCTGCTTAGTTGCGAGCAGGAAACAATCATGGGCCTGATGGATGCACTACAGGGGGTAAGTGCTTTCACTTAATCTCTTCATTATTTTCCATTCTAAATGAAATGATGTTTCTCATGTCAGATCCATAGAGTTATCAAAAAAATATTTACATGGGTGTTGAGACAAAAAGGGGCATACAGGAGGCGGAAAAAGTCACATGAAATATCATTTGAGGGTTTTTCCAGCTCTTCAGAAACACACTGAATGTTCCATCTTTAAAGCTTCAGAGGTAGAAAAAGTGACGTTTTTATAATGGTGACACATCTTAATATAATGGTGAGTTTTCTAGTGAGACTGAATCACTGAATTTTGTAATTTGCCCAGAATACTTGCAAATTTGTGACTTCTGCTGTAAAGTGCTATTTTTCCCCTCTAGGGAGACCTTTGAAGCATTTGCTAGTGGCCTCCAGGGAGCTGAATATTCCTGTGATAATGCTTCTCTTTCCTCCTGTTATACTGAAAGATGCCTATAAATACACTAGATATGTTTCAAAGGTAACTTTTGCATATACTCAATGATCATATTTGTTGCCAGGCTTTTTGTAGGCAGAGGGAGAGGAAATGGCCTTTCTTATTTTCAGAGTAAAGACAGCTGGATCTATAATAAAGAATCTTTCAAAGAAAACTTGTTAGGTTACCTCAGAATATTAGGCAGGTTTTCTATAGAAGCTATTGCATCCATACAAAGATCTAATTTTTCCTATGGTGTTTAGTAAAAGGAGTATATGCAGAGTTTCATCCTAAACAATAACTCTATAAAAGACACTAAAATTCACTGACCACTTCATTAGCAGTGTTCTGCCAGTGCACAGTCCTAACATAGCCCTTTCCAGCGTCATCCACTGAAGTGAAGTCTCTTCTTTCATGTCATCACTTCATATTTATTTTAAAAGTTAAAATTTTTAATAGTTTCAGTAAATTATTGAAGTCTTATTGGATGGAAATGGTGACATCAGCAATCAATCTCTCTCTGTCATACGTTGTGGTGAAATATATATTTATGGTATATTTAACAGCTTCCTATTTACAATTAATTTTAGTAATAAGACTAATTTGTCTCAACAAAAAAAGGTAAACTTGGGTGTTAATAAAAGGTGGACTGAGGTGCCATCTAAATGCACCACTAAGACTTTGGTACAAAACCAAAATAGCTTCTTGGATGAAACAAGTACTGTGCAAATAGACCATGGTCTTCCTTCTTGCAGTCATCATAATCCTTGCTGAAAAAGATTTATTATGCTAGAGGTTATTATGCATCCATTTTTCAAAGGAATAAATTACATGCTTCTTTTGATGTGTTAATATTTCAGGCAACCATGACTTCTGTTGTACACTCCCTTGGAAACACATTTTATTCAGTGCCAACTAAGCAGGAGGTGGCAATGTTGGCAACTGGATTTCAGTATCACAGCTAAAGGTCAATATGGCTACCAACCAGCCAGTGTTTATTCAGTAATGGATTGTATAGTCAGCACTGGGTTTGAGCCCAGCTTCTGCTAAGGGAGTTCAATATACAGTCTTTTGAATGAGAGCAGGTGTTATCGAAGTAACCATCCTAGTATTTAGGATACAGCTTAAAATAGTTATAAAGCGTGTCCATGTCCTCATCTTACCAAGTTAGCTTTTGTACTTTTTTCTTTTTTCTAAGTAGTGTTAATGTTTCAGCACTGGACTAATAAAATTTATATATTGACATTTTGTCATTAACCCTGTACATAGACTAGGTTAGTAATGTTAGGTTCTTCTTTCCCTTCCCTTCTAGAAAGGAATTCTAACCCTGATCAAAACCTACAGCAGGTCAGGTGGCTTAGATGTCTTTCAACATCCAAGAAAAAAGCTTACCTTCTTTTTAAGGCTTTTCAGAAAATAACTACCAATTTAATTTTTCTGTGCTATATTTATTGCTTCTTAGTGTTCAAATGTGATTTTCACTTAGCCTTCTTCACATACGGCCATGAAAGAACTATTGAGACTTGGTTGCTGACTTTATAAATGCCTAGAAAGGGTCTGAATGAACAAGGTGAGGTCTGGGATGGTCTTTAATATAATGCTAAAAACTGACATTGAATGGAAAGGAGAGACACTTTAGCTCTTCGAAGGCAACAAGTAAGTACATATTAACTTGTTTTCTTATATTTCAATAGAAATACACATACCCTGCTCTCTGTAAACTTGGCCACCACTGAGAAAAGCAAACAATACCAATTTCTCTGCAAATGAGTTTCAGTAGACAGAAGGTCTCACTAAAATTGTGCACAATGACAGCAAAGAAACTCCTGTCCCTTTGGAGGCTGAAATGCAAACTGGTCTGTCTCCCCTCTCACTGATTTTGCTTTGTCCTAGCCTCTGCACAAGGAGCAGACAGTCCTGACTCATCAGATAGATTCCTTTGCCATTCAGCACTTGCAAAATTAATAGTAATCTCTTCCTTCAAGATCATGCCCAAATTCTTTACAGTCTGCAAGAAGAAACTTCAAGAGCATCATTTCTCCTCACATGCCAGAGGCACAGACAAAGAGAATTCATTCTTTGAATTGACCTGTTCTGAAAGTCACCATCCCACATCTATGCTTTTTCAATTCACACAATTTCATGCAGTTTTTCAAAGGAAACCCACATTTCTTCACTCTTTAATTTTGCTATTAACTGGGCTGAAACCGATATTTTCAATTTTTCCCACAAGCCAGGAAAGAGGAATAATTTAATATCTGCTTATTTCCTTGTATCTTCTCAGTGATAATATTTCTCCTCATTTTGTCATTGCTAATAGAAGAACATCATTTTTTCTCAGCACCAGCTGACACTTTGAGGGCAGGTCTGTCACAATGACATGCCTGGTCAGAAACTGCAGGTGTTCCTGTTTCACTAGACCGCATGGCTTCCCAGAATGCCACAAGTTCTGCTTTATTAGAAAATTTCCAAGAAGCTCTGATGATGGCCCTTACTTTTATCACATGTATTACATGAGTGACATTTATCCTAACTTTCTGGAAATCACTTATTTAAAGAAAGAGATAGCTCCTGCCAAGCTCACTTATGGATTGGACTTAGCTTTTATCCAAGGAAATAACTTTACAGCTGCCTGTGTCTGACCACATAGCCTTCACTGATCTCTTGAAGTTTTGAAGCATGAAGCATCCAAACAGCAAAGAAAATGAAATTTTCTAGCTATTCACAACTGGAATGTTATGAACTTCATGCCTCATAAAGCATCATGTGTGCGAAGGGGTTCCTGGTACACAAACAGGAGTTGTTCTTCTAAAGAAGATTGCATATGTGTTCTTGATTGCTTATCTCTCTGACTGGGTTCCTCTTATCTCTGTCTTTCTGAGACAACAGATGAAAGCAGCAGCTGAGTACAATTCTCAAGGCTTTGCATAGTTTGTGACTACCAGCAAAGATGGGAGAGGGGATTAAGGTGTTCACTGCATATTAATACGGTATTGAATACTAGCACCAAAGCACAGATTTTTAACTGATTCCTATATACCTGTCTTAGGTATTAAATGGGTAATTCTTTTACAGAGCTCTACTTCTATGTTCCAGTATGTGAGTTTGTATCTACAGACACAATATAATACTTAAGACCTAATGATGCTTGGACAACTGCCTGCTTATAAAAGTGCTTTCTGCGGGAAAGCTGAGTAGCTCCTACAAGTGTACCAGCAAGCACAGTTCTGTGATGCCTTTTATTAGGTATGGTGACTGATCATCATTAGTATGAGGCAAGTATAAAAGAAACATTTTAAATTCTCAGTCTGTACTTGGTCTGATCTTAACAAAGCCATCAACCAACCCCAGTCATGAGGAGCAGGTATTTTTGGTTTCTAAATTTACAGAAGCCAAGTATTACCTACATTACTAAGATGGATCTAACTGACAGCTTTTCCGTCCTGCAGACTACAATAAATTATTCTGGAGATGTCCTATAAGCCCCCTAATACTCAGAGTGCCCTATTGCAATGTATAAACTTTAAGAGTCCTAAAGACTAGATTAAACATCCTTAACTTCTCACCCCACCCCACCCCACCCCACCCCAAAACCTGCTGTCTTGACAATGCACTAAGATCAATGTGAGGGGGAATCTGTATTTGTGCAGAAAAGAATATTAAAATAAAAGTTGCTGAGGTAAGGGACATTTATGTCTACAGACGTGGAGGATATTTCAAGGAGAATGCTTCTGTTACAGAGGATGACATCACCATCAGCAAACAATATTAAGATTCTTGTTTTCATGATAATCTTTTGGCAAGAGACAAGAAGTAAGAGATAGGGCAGCATTTTCCTTGCAAGAAAACTAGACTTTTCTAAGTGTCACTTTCCAAACAAGAGTCCCCACAGTGTCATTGTGTTTACTTTCATTGCATAGACAGGCTAAACAGTGAGAACACTGGTGCATAAGCCCATCAACTATCGAGATATTGAATTCTGATCTTTAATAAACCAACACTGATTTACTTCACTGCTTCTGTTTGCTTAGTTAAGCTCCACCAGCATAGGAAAAGGCACACATAATTTAATCAGATTGCTTTTTCATTTGATTTTTATTAATACAGCAACCAGGCATTGAGCTCAGTGAATTCTCTCAGTTCTCACCAGTAGAATACCCCTTCCTCACTCAGACTGGAAGTTTCAAACAGCTGCTAAAATCACAAAAAATGTACAGGAGCTTATGCAGAGATGATATGAAGTCTGTTTCAATGGGACACGGTCTCCTTTTTCAATGCTGCATTAAAAATGTGCTTTAAGGAATAGAGAATGTAATATCTAAAAGGAGTGCTGAACTGCTCTCATTTCAGTGGGGCTGTGATAGACACACCATTCTGTTTTCTCCTATAAAAATCCCACCACTGTGGGGCTGTAGGAAATCTAACTGCCATTTAGCACCCAGAATAGCCTTCTGCTCTCAGCATTTGCCTCCCATCTAGGTAAATATTATACTGGTTAGCCGTCACAACTGGAGACTTAATAAGATATTATTTTCATGTTTGCAGTTCATAATGGCATCCGCCAAGTCTTTTCCTATTTGGAGTTAAACCTCCAAAAAGTCACTTGCACACATTTCTCTGTACAAAACTGTCATGGTGATTTTATTAAACAAATTGAAAAAAAAGTTTATCATGTAAGGGTAATTCTACATTGTGCCCATCATAAGCTCTGAAGACACTTGCACATTGTGCAGAAAAGAGACAATGAAAGTCTTGGAGAATTTGCTCTTTAGTTTCCATTTACCTGTTTTCCCACCAGCCAACATTATTTATCCTATTTTGTTATTCCACCTCTATCATGTCTGATTGCATGCCATTTTGTGTGGCCATAATTTGCATGCAAAGACTGAATTGACACATACATAAATGTTGAATTGAAACACACATAATTGTTACAAATATACATATAATATGATTCTAAAACTCTCAGCCTATCAGGAACATCTGTGCAGTTCTATTTTCAGTTACAATGTTGTGGTGTCTGCCTTCATCAAGAGATAAGCAGCACATCCACGTTTTCCTTCATCTTCAAAAGAACATACAAAGCAGGATGTTGTCAAAATTATACTTCCTCTGTGGTGACAGACCTTCACCTTAATGAAAAATCTCATAGGACAATATAAGGGTAGAAGAGGAAATTGTATCACTTTTTTGGTGTGGATTGTCCTTTATCAGAAAAAAAATGTTTGGAAACTGGCATTATTATTTGGACAACAGAGATTACTTTTCAAGTAAAACATGGACCTTCCTTCTGGTCTAGCTTCCATTTCAAAGTTTCTAACCATGTTCAGAAGCAAATACAACTTAAGCATATTCTTTATCACATTTAACTTGATCAGAGTTAAAAATGAGTTAATTTGTGCTAGAATTGCAGGATGACATACCTCCATGTCTCTCAAAGGTTTTTAACGCTGGTCATGAACATATTTTGTTCTTCATCTGTAGAGATAGTTGTACTGCTGGCCTTTTATGACAGACCTCTGTTTACTTTTCAGTCCATAATTATCCTATCTAATAATCTCTTTGTGCACATGACATCCAGATTGCTGGGGTTTGCAGTAACGCCGCTTCCACTGAAGTCAGCTACAGTTTCATTACATATTTCCCCGAGTAAGAATATTTAAAGAAACACTTCACTTTGGTCTATCTCCATGATCATCATCAAAGTACTGAATGACAAGTAGACATGATAAATAAAGAAAAAAATACATTTTCATTGCAGAATAAGTAGCCAAACTTTTTTAGCCACAACTTTCAAACTTAGGGGCAGAAGAAAAATACACCTAATAGAAGATATCATGCTGCTTAGAAATTTTGAGCACCTAGAGACCCATAAAATCCTTTACATTACTCTGGTTTCATAAAACATTTTTATGAGTTTCAAATCAAAATGTTTAATGTTTCCTGAAGCATGAAAACACCTTTCAGTCTTTCTGTGTTACTAAATAAATTACCCGCCCAATATTTTTATTTTTTTAAATACTAAAGTTATTAATTCCTTAAAATTATAGATCTATTATCAACATCAAGATTTCAGCATTTCAAGATGCTAGAGATATTGTTTGCAGTGTTCTGTGTGTTTTTACCATAAATCGCTCTGAAGGTGCTTCTGTTATAAGCCAATAATCCCAGATACAAAGCTACCATACCTGTCTGTTATTTTAAATTAACATTAACCCTCACCCTGCCCCACACCCTCCCCCAGTAGTTCCTTAAGGTCTGCTGAAAGCAAGCAAGCAAGCAGGAATGCAAAAATACTCATAACAAGGATCAGCCCTGAACTTCATTATCCTTAGTGCATGCTATTATATATAATCATATTTAAAAAAAAAAAAATAAAGCATTCTAGATTCACTTTTTACTCTGTTGGGTTTTTTGCTTCCCACAAAACCACATTAAAAAATTAAAAAAGAAAATCACTATCTTGAAACATTTGTAGGAACTTGTTCCTTTCGTGAAATCAGCCTGTCATGATACTAAAATGTCATCTGTCATAGCAAACAAACTGTCACTCCCTTCTGGCAAATGGCTCAGTCTTCAGTCTGCTTGTCTGCCCACCTGATGGGATTGCAGAATATTGCTACAATGATAGGCCATTCGTATTCAAAGTCTTGCCTCCAAGGGTCCTCCTCCAATTTACATTCAGAACATTCACTGCTCCCCCATATGACAAATCAGATTCCTAATGATAAATATTCCAAATGAGTTTTTTCCAGATGCTGTTCTGAACAGTGTGTTGTGAAGCCTATCGGCACTCCACTTTTATGTGCTGTAAACTGGAGATCTTAGCAGAATGCGTGTGATACTGACAGAATCTTGTCAGCCTAGTATGGCCATGTAACAAAGATGCAGAATTGGCTTTTGATCCCTCAAAGTGCCTTCACACTAAGCTTACAAACAGGCTTTCAAACATACATATTTGCCTAAAAATATTTTGGGGTTTGCTTATGTATAACATAATATAGAGGGGAAGGGAACATGCTGTGCTAACTATTTGTAGGAAAGTCTGGATCATAGTATTTTTTTAAATAAAGTGCCCACAGCATTTTCAAACAATTCAGTATTTCCCACTAAATCTTTTCAAACACACATGCAGATATGTCCATGAAGGATTCCATCCTCGGGCCAAATTGGGTGTTACAGCAAGCACATGGTATCAGTTTTTTATGGCTAGCTATGTTCAAAGAGGTTTTGATAGAACTGTTTATAGTTCTTTGGTGGTGGTGGTGGTTTTTTTTTTTTTAAAAAACATAGATAAAAATGATCATTTAAACTTAGTCTATTTCACTCATAAGAAAACATGCTACGTAGAATCTCAGTTTTTAATCCTCCATTCCCTATGCAGCATCCATGTGCAGTCTCTCAGTCTGCAATTCTGAGGCATAATCCCATACATGTGCAGTATTAAATTCCATGGTAAACCTGCCAGAGGAGGGCAAAAAGGATTAGACTGCTGTAGTTTAACAAAGATTCAGTGAATGTGTCACTTTAAAGCATGCCAGGTTTTGACATGAATAGTTACTTTTAATCTAAATGTTATCTAAGTATTAATTACCGGGGCGGGGGGGGGGGGGGGGGAAAAAAAAAAATAATAACAAAAGAATTTTCCCACAGGAGTAGCCTGAATTTTACACTATGGTCATTTGTAAGTAAATTTGCAAAGCTATGCACAGGTTGATAAGGATAAACCCCATTAGTGACTAAATGGATTTACACATTTCATACTTGCATATGGCTTGGAAAATACACTTTTTTTCGTCTTAGCCTGAAGATCCAATGGCTGGTTTAGACCTGCTGTCGGCTAGTACCTGGGAAAGATGATAAATATCCCCATTGCCTCTACTATATGTACTATATATATATGTATATATATATATATAATAGATATATATGGTCCCATGTTTACAGGAAAACTATGTATATGATAAAAAATCCCAAAACTGCAAATATGCCACATCTGTTTTAGCTAAAGACTGTGTATAAGATACCGCTGAGACACAAAATTATGTTAAAGGACAATGAAGCTAAAGGTGCCTTAAAATCCTAGTAGAAAACAAGTTAGTAGAGAAAAAAACCAATGACGTTTCACCATTTTTCAGATATTTCCATATTCTTGAAAGACTTTTATTCCCCAACTGTTTCCTCCCCTTCCCATTTCTTTCAACTCTTTCATTTGTAATTTTAAGCCTATGATTTGTTCCATTGTCTTAGTATCATTTTCCTATTTCTCTCCTCCATGAGTATGCATTTTTGCTTTCCTGTAGCTTCTGTCTGCAGTGTCAGGACCATGTCTTAGGGTTTCACTGAAGTTTTCACAGTTGTTCATCTTCCTTTTATGAACTTTTTTTCATTATTCTTTTCCAAAGCTTTGGTCTACCAAAAAAATCTTCATTTCTTATTCCTCAATGGTAGACCTATGAAGATTTTGAACTATGCCATCATTTCTCTATCCAAGACCTATCTCTTTACATATTACAGCTAAAACATCGCTATTCTTTTGCATCAGCTCTCCTTTTCTCAGGTTACCTTCATGATTTTTCTGCTTTGTTGAACAAACCCATCTCCTGCCTCATTCACAGCCATTCAGTCACTGGATGCATTGTAATGGCCTTTAACATCAGTACTCCTACTTTCAAATTAATGTAATTCCTTTATTTTTCCTCCCTAATGTCACTACTAGTTCCCTCTTTTATCCTCAGCATCTCTTTAGCACTATTGTCCACTTTCTAGGCTTTTCTCCCAAGATGTCTCCCCAGCCTCAAGCTTCTACTCTCTACCCCTCTATAAAGCAGTGGTATTTCTTCAGCCTCTCTGTTTCTCTTTCTCTTGTGCTCCTTCAATTCTCTGCGAGCTAGTTTTTAGCTCTCCTCACCACTGAGAAAACTCTCACTAATGACGTTTTACAGAGCTACAGTAAATAATTTAGGGGCAATGTTAATAATGCACATGAAAGGAGGAGAGGAATTAAGAGATACAGGAAAAAAGAAGTTTTCAGCAGAAAACCACAACAAGGTTGAGAGATACAAAAACATTTTTCCTATCTGTTCTCCAGAGAAAAAGACTCGTATTCCAAGAATCATATATAAAGGGAAATGAGATGAAGTCTGATGCTCCATAAATGACAGACTGAGAAGTGGGAAAAGGTTCATAAAATAGATCAGGATAAATTTACAGAGGAAGATCCTAAACAAAACCAAGTGGACTTCGTTACTTGAAGTTGAAAAGAATGAAGACTGACTAGCAGCCTCAAGAAGGGGTTAGGTTTTCATAGTACTTAGAGTAAGACAGGCAGCCAGAACTCATCATACACTTTGCATGCTTTCTATTTTTTAAGTCAGTACTTCTTTCAGACACCACACACACTTGAATTGACAGCAAAAGTAGCCTGCTGTTTCATCAATAGATATTGAAGCAGCTTGATTTAAAATGCAATATTTCCAGTAGTAATTCAAGTATTCAAAAGCTGTGTATGATTCTGCTCAGATTCTGCTTCTGAGTGAGGTTAATGTAATACAAAGTGGGTACAGACTGTTTTCCACAGCACAGGGACCATAAAGCAGAACTGTCCAAGTTTCCAAAAAGTTTGATTAAAACTAACGTTTTCTATGGAAAAACTTAATTCTTTTGGAGGAAACTGAAAAGATTTTCCGTGTGAAAAAAAAACTGAAACCACTGCTCTGGAAGCGAAAGTGAAGTTTATAAGAGCCTCCCAAAAAAACTGGGCCTGAACCAAGTTGCCTGCTCATGAATAGATGGAAGGTAAAAAGGTTAAGGGAACTAATTTAGTCTTTCACCAACAAAAAGGCTGGAGAATTCCTGACAATATCCACCTACATACTGATACAGGTGGCCAGACAGAAAATCAAGCAGTTTTTTTCACCCAGAATAACAATCTTCCATTAAATGCTGTTTTGCTAAAAATTTAGAATTTCTGACTTTCTGGCCAAGGACTGCTATCAATTGCTCCCACCTCTTTTTAAAAATAAAAAGGGTAATGTTTTCACTTTTCAGCCTACTAGAGATAACTGTATTTCTTTTCCAGTCTAACAAGTGAGTTAAAAAAAAAAGCAGGAAGCTTATCAAACATTTGGTTTAAATTACCTCCAAATAAAACAGGAACAAGAATCCTTCCCAACCCCAGCAAATGAAAGCCAGTGAAAATCTGTATCCTTCTTGTTAGCCACAGATAAAATGTATGCAAGAATGGCATGATTTGCCATAGTTCCTGAATCAAATGTCCCTTTTTTCCCATGCACACATGAGGAAAACTAAAAATACTGTATGTCTTTAACAAGGGTTCTTTGTGTTGAAATTTTTTGATGAGTTTAGGCCTTCTCCTTCTCTCCCTTATCCCCCAAGGTATTGATCATGCTATGTCACATACAAACCCATGACATGTGACATGAAATTACTTAGTCCCCTGATGGGCCAGCTGACTAACTTGGATAATAAGCTCTGCCTCAAATACTTCAACTTACTTAACCAGGTTTGCATAAAAAGCAAAATTTGAAATAGTTTTGTGAGGTGGAGGCAATGGTAACGAAGTGTTTACAAAATTTTGAACGTTGTGTTTCCTCTAAAGTGTCTTGTGAATGGGCAGTCTGCAGGAATTTTATTACATGAGATTTCATTCTGGACTTTTTAACCAGTTCTCTGTAACTGTATAGGTTATATAGATCCATTTCGTATGAATATATTGTATCAAGTTAATTATATTAAATGAAAACCAAATTATTTAACTTTGTACACTTAGAAACTCTTACTTTATATTTATATCAAGTTCATTTCACTTAAGGATTGAACTGGCAGTGCCTAAACCAAATCCAGTTTAAATCAGTCTGAGAACATCTATACAGACACACATGACGACCAGTTATGGAAAAAGTATTTGCAAAAATAAGAACACAGGAAAACCCTAGCATATCTATAACACGAATTAGCTAATGGGAGTCAGGAACGCTCTTCTTTTGTGAAGAAGCTATACTTCGAACTGTATTAAACTCATGCAACTATTTTTTAGGAAACTTTATCATGAAGTGATAAGGGCCCTGAAATCCTTCATCTATGGTTTTGCTTTATAAAGAGTTCATATCACCACTATCTTTATTCTTTCATTACTTCTTGCTTCTGGGACAGATAACAGCCGAGGTCACACACACAGTTTTTCTTACTCTTTTCTACTCTCAGCTTGCTAGATATTTATCTAGGTGCTGAGCAGCCTGTCTCCCATAACATATTTGTGAGAGAAAACTCTACTGACTAAAAAGCTTTGAGAAATCCTGTCCTGTCTATCAATAGAACTAGGATCCCAACTCACTGAGCCTGCCTGGAGGTGATCTACTATTCCTTGTCTTGTCATTAAAGAAATCAGACAGATGTCTTAACTACAGCTCATAGGCTCTAAAATCTGTAGCCACTGGTTGGGGAAATCAGATGGCAGTACTGCAGACACTCTTATTTTTCAGTTTATCTGAAAATTTAACATTTCACTCTGGAAGTAAAGCTTCTTATCACTTGTGGTGTAGTTTTTGTTGAAGCTTGAGCACATGGTCTTTTTCACCTGAATCTTCTCTGAGCGAGCATATGCCTTCAGCACAAGACAAGCTGCGCTCCTATCCAGGGCTGTCTAACTGAAATTACTGAAATCAGCTAAACCATGTCAGCCAGCAGTGCAGACAGCGTAACTCAGCTTATTCTGTCATGTTTAACCTTATCACAGGGAAGCAAATAATAAATTTTAACCTGGGCTACTAAACCAAGTTTGTTTTATTTCACTCCTCTGCTAACCTGATGCAAATGAGGGGCAATTTTTCTTTTCTTTTACTTTCAGTGAAGGCAGTCAGCAGTAATGCAGCCACAACACCTGGGAGCTTCTGTGTCATTATGCAGCATCCATCTCCCACATCACCACTACATGCTGCAGTACATCAACAGGATCTACAGTTCCCTTATCTCCCGAAACCCACCAAAGGAAATGTAAAAACATTATTTTTAATCCCCTGAGAAATATTTTATTATATTCTGTTTCCAGGTGGGGTTCTGAGCTACCACTGAGGAATAAATCCTAACTAGATTTGATTGTTTTCCACACCATTTTATTAATGTATATTAATGTACTTAGCTTACTTCTGACACGCTGGTTTGTGCAAGAGTTTTTTAAAGCAGCTATACAATAATCTTGATTATTTAAAAAGTTTCTGTACATACAGTTTTCAAACACTTCATTTTAGGAAGTCAGTTATGAGAAGGGTAAATAATAAATAAGGCTTTCTCAAGTTTGTGAATGTTTTCAACTTCTATTGTCATTTCATACCATGACATTTCACCTGCTTCTTTGCTTGTGCAAGCATTACTCCCTATGACAGACAGAGAATGATGGAATTTCTTGGACCTGGTTTGCCTAATGCAGTTCCACAGCATAGCTCTTTGAGTTGGATTTATCCTTTCAGCACTAAAATGTAATTAGTATATCCTTGTTTGGTGCCAAGTGTTGCTAGTGCAGCTTTGCAAATAGCTTCCTAGCCTCTGCAAAACACTTCATGGAAACCAAGTCTGAATTTTGAAATGGCTGAATTTAACTTAACATCCAGAGAAAAGCACATGCTAGACAAAACGGGAAGAAACTATTTTCTGATGTCTATTTTCCTCACAGCATAGCAATTGGGTCAAATCTTGACCCGAACCATGCTAACCTTCAGTGAAGAAGCTGTCCCTAGGAAATATGCAGAAGACCCATGTTGTCTGATACATCTTTTGTTATAAGTACAGTCAACTTGCCACCATGCCGCTTCAGTAGAAGCAGTCTAAATTCTAACAGAAACTACTTTATTCTAAACTTCATCCATCTGCCAAAACAGCACAAGTCCTTAGCTAGTAAGTGAACCTGTACAGCACAGCCAAGAAAACCCCATTTGGAGCCAAATATTTTGGTCAAAACTTCTCTAGCACATGTCTAGAGCAGCCAGAGTGCACCAAACTGAACTGTCATGGGATATCATGTTTTTTGTGAGGAGAATTAATGAGCAGAATTGGAGAGTCACAAAGGTCAGAAAGCAACTCTGCTGGATTAATAATTTAACAAGGCAGACAAAGATCACACTGCTCTTCAGCTAAGGCTGCATCTGAACACTAGCTATGAGCAGTCTCATCAGTCCCTTAAACTGTAGGCTTGAACACACTAATGAAAGAAATAACACGTAGATCAAAAACCCACCCCCTGGAGCAGAATAGGGCCACAAAGGCAAACTATGCTGCATCCCTGGACTGCTCAGAGCATGTCCCCCATGACCCTGCAAAAACCAAACAGTGTGTTGCTTCGTTCCCCACCGTGCCTAGTGTGCAGGAGCAATGGGAGAATTTGAGGGGGGAGCTAAGAGCAGTGTGCTGCCTCCAGCCCTGAGGTAGCCACTGAAACACACCTAGGCAACAAAACCTCATATAAAGAACAGACGTTCTTACGACCCCTCTAGTTTCCATATTAATACACTAAGAAGTCAGGAATTTTATTGTGTATTTTCTAAGATTTTGGTGTGGATTCATTAAATAACCTAGTACATTTGCTAATTAATATTTTAATAGTGTTAATATGCTGCATATGCAAATTGAGTCTACAGAGTGTCAGCTGGCGAAGAACTACTTCAATGTTTGATTGATTTGTGATGTGATTTTTGCCACTTTCCCTTCCTCTAGATCAAGCAGGTGGTTTTCCAGTAATAATCACATCCTTACCCCAAGTCATTGTGGAGGACAATTTCACATGGGTAGTGAAGGTTAAATATTTTTAAAATGCAAACAAAATGAATTTTTAAAAGCTTCAAAATAGCTTTGGATTCAAAAAGCCCTTTACAATCATGGGGAGTTCTCTTTAAGAAAAGATGCTCTTAACTTATGCAGAACTCTCATTTGTCAGTTCAGAGATTTCTCTGTCTCCTCTGCCACATAGTCTGTATAATTTAAGGTGACTCACTGTAGAGGAAAGTTCAGCTTCCATTAAAATGTTTTCTTTAGTAAGCACTCTCCTGGAAGTGCTGTAGTGTAAACATGAGTGGCTACGAATATGAACATTTATTAAATAGTGCTGATGAATTTTTCAATACCTAAGGGAGAGCAATTCACAGCTCAATCATTCAGGCCATTTTAAGTGCTGCACAGGACAATTCCACTACATCTTCCATTAATATTTAATTGCCCATTTTATTCTGTTTACCTTTTTGGTTAATATATAATTTAAAGCCCTTGTACTAAAAAGGAGGGGGAAAAAAGAGAACAACTGTTAGCCTGCTTTTAACAAATCTCTGGTGAGAGCTTTTCCTTCATTTAAAATTCATTGCAAAGAATTTTTATTTAATATCAGTAACACAAACCCCTGGTATTAAAGCAAAACTTGGAAGCAGTTGTTGCATAACAGTCCTGACATTGACTTAGATCTGACTGACACCAGTTTCTGACTGGCAGCCTTTGACAAAGCAGCTTGGCGGACTGGGACAATGCCACTGGAAGGAAATACGAAAAACCTTAGTGTGACAAAACTCACTCCTGTTACACAAAGGTTATTCCACAGGAAGCAATATTCTTCACAAGTTTGGTGGAGAGGGAAAAGAGATTCCAAAATATAATGAAAACACTGTTCACATTTACCAAAATGGTGAATGTTTACAGCTGAATATATTACACCCTGGTGTTTAGGAAAAAAAAAATGATGGATTAATAGGTCTGAAAATGTTTGGGTACTGTAAACTGGATATGAAAGCAACAGTCATGTGAGAGTGTTACACTTGCTCTTCATTGACAGTCATTGGGATATCACAGTTTATCACAATCACGAATCTCATAATGATTGATTTATCAACAGCAGTAATAGACCTGCTTTTAATTTGAAACAAAGTAACAGTGGTACTTAGGCTTTGGTTATTATTTTGGTAATCACACACAAACACAGATGGACTTAAATATTGACATAAATGTGGTTATTCTGACCTATTCAGAGGCTGTAAGTTTGATCTTGCACTTTCCACAGTCTTTAATATACATAAACAGATTAGTTTACAGCTTAAAATGTAATCTCTATCACTTTTAGCACCTCCTGCCCTAAGATAAAATCCGTGGTTTGTGGAACTCCATACATGCTTTAATAGCTGTCTTGTGTGCTCCTTTGGCTTTGTACAAGGAAAACTGCATGAGTACAGGACAGACAAACATGATTTGCTCTGAGAAATAAAGAAATCATCATGTTGCTTACTGAATCCACAGTCCTTTTTGTAGTCTCTATTCTCTTAGCAAGCAGGTTATTTTAAATCATCATATATATATATTACCCTTATATGTATAAGATGAATAGATGGAAGTAGATACAGACACAGGTGCATATGTATGTACATAGAATAGTGCACATATATACACATACACACATAGACATATATACATATATACACACACTATTTCTACAAAACAGAGAGCTACCCTTCAAAGGAACTTACTTTCATGGTTTTACAGGGGTAGTAAATCCTAGTGTGAAAACTCTGAGTTTTGTTATTGTTCTGACTTTTTTGCTTTGCCTTTCAAAACCTGGTTACCAAGGAAAGGCCAGTGTAAGGGTTTCATTATGTTCTGTCTATGCAGAAAGTTGTGTTCTCTTCAGCTAAGATACGTCAGGTCATGCCACAGCCAATGCTTACCAAATGTCTATTTAATGTGGTACAGAATGTGAGAAAAGATAAAGGCATTGGTTATGTGGCATTTTTTGCTGATGTAGTAAAATGATTAATGTATCTTAACATCCAGCTGTACCCCAGTCAAATTAGGGGCAGAGGATGCATGCAATACAAGATCAGTGGCAGAATCCTGACCTATTCAAATGTTGAGAAGTGTCTGAAAAATAAGAAAATTATTAATTAAAAGAACAAAATTCCTTAGCTTTTTTGGCTCACTCCCTTCTTTTCATTTTCTTTTCCAATCACTTAGAGTACATCTACATAGCATAATACTATGTCATAGAAGTTGATCTAGATGAGGTACTAGAAAGCTGGTGCATTAAGCAAGCATTTTGTGTGGGTCAAATATGCCTTGCTTTTCAGAAATAAATATAACAAAAAAGACTAGCATACTCATATTCACAAAATCAGCGCTTAAATTATATAACACCCTGCCGAAAGCGAGAAAATGTGAACATACTATACAAAGTTAGTATGACTTCAGCTACTATAGTTGTGGGGTTTTTGTTAAATGGAAGGAGAAACAGAAAGCATGAACAGAGTAAACCAGCAGTTCTACAGCCTTCAAAGAGGAGACATATCTAGTACAATACATAAAACCAGAAAATGTTTAGATTTGCTTCTAGTACTTGTTTATCAAACTTGGGAACAGATAAGCCTATTCAATGGCATTATCTGTGACTTTGCTTCTTAGAGTTAAAATCTCAGGGTAACAGTGTAAAATTTCCTCTTCACAAGTGAACTGGATAAGAATAATCAGCATTTCTGTCTGCAATAATACTTGGGCAAGGACAGCATTAGCAGGAAGTCTTCCACGTTTAATCACCAGATCAGGAATAGGCAGTCAATGCAATCATGGGGAAGGTCAGTCTGTATTTGAAGCCTCAGACTTTATCATAGCCTAGAAAACTAACCCAAGTCTGGCTGAAGTTTAAAGCAAAAATATCTCCAGTAAAAGCAAAACAAGGCACACAAACACGCACGCAAACATTCTGCACTTCACACCCTCCCCCTTTCTCTGATCTTAACAAGTGATATTTTGAATCTTCAGGACTTCCATATAGCAAAGTTTCAAGCAGGTGCAAGGTCAGGAAACAGTAGTTTCCTCATTAACAATCCCAGCCATGAGGATGTGTTTCCTCTTCTGCATGATCAATGTGCTGTGACGTGCTTGCTAAGGGCCTCTCTCCACCTCTGCCATTTCCCATGACCTCCAGGAAGACAATACGTAAAGCCTATCTCTACTCCATCTCATCATCTTTTTTTGAGCTTATTGCACAGAATAGGTGCCAACCACTTATGGTCTCATCTCCCACGCAAGCTGACCTAAAACACTTGTGTTCTGCAACATGGAGGACATGCAGGTTGAGATATGAGCCTATCCTGTCTGAATTCATGGAAGCAATACTTATCTATAGACTCTCCTGACAAAATAAAAGTTATTTCTACTAGTAGTTTTGCTATAGCTTGTAAATATACCATACCTTTTGTGGTTTTGGGTTATGTTTTTTTGTGCTATATCTAGTTGCCTGCCCTACACAGTAAATAACTAGATCTTATTATTTCATTTACATTTAGACAGACAGTAACAAGGATTTACCACTTACAATCTACTTGCAGGTATCAGAGTAAACTATATTATTTGAGAAATGCTAGTAATCTCCACCCAATAATCACAGATATTTAGCATTGCATGTCAAAATCCATATTCAGCCCAGAGCCAATGAAGCTACTCTAAATGGTCACCCAAGAAGTAGAGTCCTTTTAGTCTGGTTTATGGATGTTTTTCTGAGTTTCTCTGAACAACAGATAGGCACTGCATGTTATCAGCTTTCCTGCTTTCTAGGACTATCTGCAAACTGAAGCAAGAAGAAACAAGAGAAAATTAATTCTTTTGGTCTGGTGTTTCTCTGTTTGTGGTTTATTAAATGATCAATTTTTTTCACTGTTTTTTTCTGATTTTTTGTTTGTTTCCATTATTATGCTGTAAATTGTTAAACACAGAGATGTTTAAAAGCTGTTTCCAATCACTGTCTAAATTTCACATTCCTTTGCACTTCCTCTTTAGCCTTTGCATGTCACTAGTTAAACGTAGTCTGTTCGTATTGTTCTCCTATTAAATCAAATTCTACTGTTTCTCCTAGAAAGTTGACCCCCAAATGGGATACATCATTGCTTTTTTAATATCTGTGACGTCAGCTGCAAGTACTTTTTAATGTCCCTGATATTTTCAGTCTGTTGTCCCTAATTTCCCTGTCATTAGAAGACGTGATTATCAAACCTCACAGTTTTACTGGTAGATATCCTGAACCAGTAAAACCTTTTCTTTTCAGGATTGATAGTATACTTAATTTAGTAGTCACTACATAAACATGAGCTTTTAATTATTTTCACATACTTGTAATTTTTTAGAATTCCTCAAGTCACTTCCACAGATTAGATTGAAACTACTAGTATAGATTTCAAGCACAGCACTAGAGGATTAGTATACAAGATCATCTGGGTCAGTTCTGCCATGTTGTGTAACTTCAGCTGTTGTTAAAATACTTTTTTGACAATTGGTGCTCTGTTCCCAAGCAAACCACATGCACTTTTTTTTTTTTCCTGACTGGTTTTCTCTCCCAAAAGTGTGAGTACATTGGCTGCATGCCATCCTTCAGAAAATCAACTCATTCTTAACACATTTGGTGCCCTTGTTTGGTGCTGCCTGAAGATGACAAGCAATGGGGTGAAAACTGACACTGAGCTCCTCTGAGGGAAGGGGTACCTTTTCAATTTCCTTTTCAGTGTTCACAGTATATGGGAAATGTGGACAACACTGTACGTTGGAAAGTAATCACACAGCACTTGCCTTACCTCATCCTCCACAGTCATACAGGAAAAGTCTCTCACAGGATGCTCATAGAAATCAATACATTGGTCCTACAGCATGTAAAATTGGCTTCCACTTTGTCAGACCCAGACAGGAATCCTGACACTGCCAGACTGGGTGTTCAGAGAGCTCTTCTGGCTAACACTGCACCTTCTGCTCCATTTCACCCTGAGGGTAAGTAGGACACTGCACTCATTCCACACACATAATAATAATAGTATGATGCAGAAGACAATCAAACATTTGAAATGAATCAGCCACAGAAGTCAGCAGAAGCCTGAATCTGCCAACCCTTTGTAACCTGCACTTGTGACAACACTGATTAAATATAATAGAGAAACATTACTTTAAAATGTCACTAGAAATTGGCCCTGTACTTCAATGATTGACCCATCTTATGCAAATACATTACCTCCTTGAAACACAGTATGTCTCTGTTTATCCTTGTGGCTTTGTGACAGGATGACACTGGTAAGTTGAATGTAATCAGTAATTAGTGGTGAAGCTTTCAAAGTCCCTTTGTATGAGCAGAGAGCTCCTCAACAGTCAGTAATTAAGATTCACATGCTTTTTTCCTATATATGTGCCTGTGCACATCTTTATAGATGTTCCTACATGTAATCTTCATAATAAGCAATGGTTTTGAATGTATTTGTGGAAGAGGGTGTTCAGTATCATCTTTCGAGTAGATCTTTCCAGAGACATTGCATGCATGCTGCAATGCATAAAGTACAGGCAGCCAATACTTGGGAAATACTCACAAAGACATACCATGTGCAAATCTTAGTGCCACCGAAGTACATACTAAAAACCATTACTGAATCAGAGGCAGAAGTATGGCACGCAATACTATCCACAAAAAAATATTTTTTATTTTACATATAGTCTAGTTTCTTCACATACAGGCTTCACAGAAATTCTGAAGAAGTTAGAAGCATACAGCAAGTTTCAGAAAAAGTGCAGTATGTCATATCACTTTTGAACTAGATTAGGACACATTCCTGCAAGAGTAGTGAGATTTCAGTACAGGGTAATTCAGATAAATCTTGAATTCTTTTTTTCAAACAGTGCAAAAACACTGCCATCAAAATAGAGTTGGCAATTCTTATGTGAAAATGGATTTTCAAGCCAGAGTTAGAGGGAAATAAAATAAAGAGTTAAAGGAAAATGAAAGGAAAAAGTGTTTTCTTTAGAGATTTACAGGAAGGAAAATTGAAAACTAATCTGTTCACTAAGTAAATGAAAATAAGAAGTAGTTGATGCCTTCAATAAAAGTGGTGTTTGGCCTGGCTTCACTTCAGGGCATGCTTGGTATTTAAAGTTGGACTTTTTCATTGTGAAAAGTGTTTTCTGCCAAGAGGATTCTACTACATTTTTAAATATCACTGAAGAGCTTAGGAAGTTTTCTTTGGCACTGTAAATGTTCAGCATTCATAGGCAAAAGGGAAGGGGTTGAGTTTTACTTTTAAAAGATGTTAAACTAAAATATCAGATCGTACAGACCGATACTCATCAGAACAGTTTCCACCTTACTATAGCCACAGTTCCTGCTGAGAGGATCAACAGAGGAATTTATGTATTTTGCTTGGAGTTGGACTGATATGAGGAAAAACTCTAAGACAAATTCTGTATCTGCAATATCCAGAGTCCTGTCTTCATACAAAAATTAGATACTTTTTAATGTTAATGATGTGATGTCTTTATATTAAAAAGTAGGACTCTTTTACTTATGTGAGTTCTGATGTAGCCTTTTAGAAAAAATTAGAATATAAGGTATATGAAACTAGGTTGATTCAGCAGCTGTGGTTTAAATTTTAAAGTTAATTTCTTTACTTGTGCTAAGTATCCATCATATTCTACTGTACGTATGACCAGTGATGCAAACACATTACAATGGTCTCACATACATTTCCAAGAAAAGGGAAAAAGTATTTAAAAAGTCAGAGATTTTAACTTAATCATTTTCTCATCTAACTTATATTATGCAGTTATACTAGTCCATTCATTCAACACACGAATAGATGTATACCTATGCCACATACATGCACTGTTGATGCTATTTATTTCCAACAGATACAAAACCTGATTCTTTGCATAGTCTTGAAACAATCATTGGAAAGAAAATGAGTGACTTGGTACTGAATATTTTCTTGAACTGAATTAGAAATTCCATGATCCATCTTCTTTCACCAGTTAGGAATAAAAATACATTTTTACAAACAATCTACTTCTGCTCAGATTTAAGTATTAAGCTGTGAAAAGCAGCACATCTCCTTATGATATTTGACATAAAATGTCTAGTAACAACAGTAATTGAGTTAGTCTCTTTTATCCTAGATGTGGGATAAAATATAATTAATGCCATGGATACTCTTCTTCTGCATCTAAGAGTAGGTCAGGGCAAAAAAATATAACACATGCATCTCATCTAAACGAAACTGTGAAGAAAATGGGATACAATTAAAACAGATATTTTTCATTTCCAAATGAGTTTATGAGGAAAAATGATCTTTCTTCTCTTAAATACATGTTCTTTTCAGTACAAATCTGCGTGTTTGTCAGGATATATATGCTTTCCTATTCTAAGACTCATGTTTCACAGTTTGTCTTTAATAGTGAGCAGAAGCCAAAGTACCTTCTTCTGTACTTTTAACATTCACAATAGGCACGTCACCAAAACTTAAAGGATAATGAAACAATGCTTTCTTTTAGCCATCTGTCTCTTCACACCACTTTAATTATTGTTACAATCAAGTTCCAGGGCTTCATAAGAAATAAGATTAGGTAACATTAATGACAGTATTTAATTAGATTATTTAAGATTCCATTTAGAATTAAATTTCCGTGAGCTTAAAACAAGTGGAAGTACACGTGTGTCAGAGAAAGGTGGCAGCAAATGCAAAGTAGGTTATTTATTTTGCTTTCTTGACTGGCTACTAAGGGAGAAGATGCAACTTCCCAGTTCTGTCATACCTTTGCATTTTCTCCCTACTTACTCCCTCCCCAGCCCCCCAAAAGACGAGAAAATTACAGCTAATGCTAATTTAGATAACATCTAAAGCCTTGCCTGACAAGGTAAATTCAAATTATGAAGCAATCCCTTCACACAGAAAGACCTTGTTAGTTAGATTAGTGGTGGATTGGCTCTGTGTGACAGCTTGTTTGCTAAAGGTGAGCTATCTGCATTTCCAGTGCAGGCAAGCCATATCATCATTTAAAGAAAAAATAAAGATGTCATTTCTCTTATTTGTCACAGAGTTCATGTAATATTCCTTCTCAGTTTTCTTTATTGTTGACTTCTTAGGGAAATAGCAGCAACTGTGTACCTTTGAGTGAGACACCTAATTTTGTTATGGATGAACATAGTGTTATGACAAAACAGTGGCACAGCTGTCATAACAGCTGTCACACATTAATCATGACAGTGACAAATAGCGTAATTACTTTATCTGGAATGTCTAGCATGCACACTCAGTATGCACCACTGCAGTGTAAGCATATCAAGCATGGTTTAATTAAAATACATCAATACAGGTTAGTTAGACATGGTCTTGGAGACACCAATACAAAATGAAAATAAAAGTATTTATTGGTTCCTTTTTAGGGACACTCAAAGACCAATTAACTAGTCAACAAAGTAATTTGAATCTCTTCTTCTCATCAGTCCCTTTGGTGCCAATTCTGCATGGTGAATTGAGCTACTGGCATGCATGTGTTTCTGACCAAAGCCTCAGCTATGTACCATGTTCAACAGTTATCCTTTCTACCAAGATGGCTTAAATATTCACATCTGTCCCATGTCCTTTGACTACACAAAATGTAGACAATAAGAAGCTTTATTGTGTGCTGCTGGGTGAAACTTTCCCACAGACTCCAATGGAGATAGAATAGTGAAGCTTGTGTCACAACGTGTGCTTTGGCTTCTGAAATTGCACCTGCCAAGGCTGAGGTATTATGTAGCAAAAGCCCATTATAAAGATAACTACCATTGAAAAACGCAAATCCAGCTCAGGCTCTAATTTCAAACAATCCAAAGCATTAAGAGGTAAGTTTTTGTTTCAGGACCTTATCCAGTTCAAAGTTTCTTTACTCTAGCATCACTCTCTGGATCCACGTGTATGCGCGTTTGCAGCTGTTTTGTTCAGCCTTTTCTGAAGGTAAAATACAGCCACAAAATACTGTTGGCAAGGCTCACTTCACACAGCAAATTCCACTGGTAATTACCAACTCATAGTACTTCTACTTTTTCCTCCAGATTTGTTAAGCTCTGCAACTCACTGAATTCACTTATTGAATTTCTAGGGGCAGTTCATGAATTGTACTGAAGCCGACTCAATGAAATATTAATGAATCAATTTCCATAGACATGGATTCATTATCTCACTGGATGGCATCAGAAAACACAGTCCTGTAGGCAGTATCCTTCCACCTGCCTGCCAGAGGATTTTATTTTATTATTCAATTTTTAAAGCCCACACTCAGACTTCTTGATAAGTTTACACCAGTAGCTTTTCAATCTCTTCCTCCAAGACAAAACTAAGGGGGAAACATTGTAATATCATTTAACTGAACCTCAGTAATCCATCAAATGTGATTTCCTATTAACCAGCAAAGCAAGATTGTCAGTGATGTGTTATGGATCACAGGAAGGAAAGATTTTTGAAATGCAAGAAATTCTTTCAAGATATGAAAGTAGTTTGTGGGGTTTTGGTTTGTTTTGGTTTGTTTTGGTTTGGTTTTCTTTATTAAGAGCTATAGAGGGAAAAACATTTTAGTAATTAGGTTTCTGGGGATAGAAAATGTACATTAATTAATCCAAAATTTAATTATTAGATTTAAGATTTTTATGCTTCTGTAGAGAAGCAATGTGGAGCTATAGTTTCCAGAAATGCACGTAATGTCTTGAAACCATTTCAGCCATATATATTTTTGAGACACACCATGGTTACCCTGTGATGGTTTGCATAATCCCTCATCTTGTTTAGTAAGCACACATCTACCAAGTGAACTGCTTGCACCTGATTCTTCTCTCACATGCTTCATGTTTGTAACTGAAGTTATTGTGCTGACTTCCTGTAGCTTAACCATGGAGGAAAGACATGGCTCATCTCCTTCAGCAATCCGGATTTGGTGGACCGGCACATGAGGTTCTTCCAGCTCATAAAGGAGAAACCTCACCATCAGGATAAACTACTTTCATTAATTTTGGGTTCAGTGGAGTTAAACATTGAACTTCTATCTAAATTCCCTGCACAGCCCTAATTTTTAGGGTATTCTTTGGCATAATCAATTGCAAGCTAGAAGATTAAATTCCAAAATCCTTCCTCGCTTGCCTAATATGAGAGTTAATGAAAGAAGTCTTCATTCTTCCTCTATTTGTTTTCATCAGATACCACACAGAAGTACTCTCTTTCCCTAACAATGGGAGCCAGCAGGCTTTTGGTGTGAAAATTAGCAGCTGCCGATTGTATTTATCTCTTTGACTAAGAGGTTTATTATTTATCTTCCCTGTTGCAGTGCCCATGTGGCAGCACTGATATTGAGCAGCTGGACAGATTGCACCCTGGAGCCACATCTGCAGCTATATAGATCAACACCACTTTCATTGCCTCAGTGCTGGAGAAGTTTATCTCCTGTCAGCTAGATTTACTACCTACTTCATGAATCGTTAAGGTTTTTCCCTTCCCCTCCCCCAACTTGATTTTCAAAGTGTGTTAGCATAATGTGGTACCGATTGTTAACAGCTGATTAGTTAAGCATTTGGTTACTTTTTTTCCAATTAATAGGGTTTTCCACTTGGGTTTGCAAAAATGAATCTCGAATGGTGAAGAGAATTAACAGCAGTTGCTCAGTGAAACTGGGAAATGGCAGTAAAGGACTGCAAGCTATAAACCAATAAGAAAAATCCAAACCCATGAGTGCATCATGGATCATAGCTCTTTTCGTCATTTCTTAGTATTTGAGCTGACCAGGCAGTAATCACTCACTTTAGGTCTTCTTCCCTGAGAAAGTCAAATCCTAAATAATTTGCTTTCTAAAAAGAACAACAAAAAAAGCATTCTATCTGATGCTAATAGAAATCATAACCTATTGAGAATCTATGTTTTTTAAAATAATTAAGGAACAACAGCTTTATATAAACCCATGCACCTACACAGTATTATCAAGTTTCTATCCAGATAGCTGTCGTACTAGCAAGGCAAAATCCAAGAAAAGGTTTGAGCTAGTTCTTGGGGCTAGTAATGGCTGCAAGATCCTAGGTTTTCTTCTCTTCTAGGTACTGTCGTAACTTCTGGAGCAAGTTCCTCTACTTCCTTGTGACGCACTACAGCAAGGAGGTCTCAACCAAAAAGGTAGCTCAAAGTACCACTGGAGAAAAAATCTATCCTTCTGTGAACCTGCTACCTCACAGCCAGCTATATTCAACAGGCAAGACACTGAACTGACTTAGCATAGCTTGTATGCATTCAACTTGGCTTTGGAACATGGTTTTCCCCATTTGTCTCATTGCTATCAGTGGACTGCAAATATATCAGAGCAGAAGGTCTCTTCTTCCATTTTTACATTTCACTCCTTACAAGATGAAAAAAGTTACATTTTTTGTATGCTTTCCCACTTTCAGGAAGACTTTAAAATAAAAATTCAGAAAACCAGGAATTCTCAGATTATTTGAGGTCAGTTCAACTCAAGAGCTAAAAGCAATGTTTATACATATCCTAGTTACTTCCAGTTTTCACCTCTGTCTGCAGATCAAAGAAGTTTGATTTAACCCATATACTGTTGATGCAGATCTCCAAAATCATTTGCTGTCAAGTGGCACCTCACCAAATGTAGATTATATTTGTACCTAGTTAACAGCACACATCTAATTTCCGCCAGCCTCCTTCCCCAGCTAATAACTTTCTGTGAGATCAGATCTCCATTGCAACATGACATGTCTCAGCCTGAAGGAGAACTCCCATCAAAACTTGCCTATCTGTACATATAGTATGAAAGATTGCTGTAGCGGAGTCAGAAACCAGAAGCATTTTTAAAAGGGATGGAAAGAATCACATAGAATTTGTTATGTGGTAAACATATCCAAAACTTTGTATCATTTGGTATAGGCTTTTATGAGACCATTGGACAGAATTCCACTGGGAATTGGTTTCAAAACAGAGCCCAGAAGGAAGAGGGGAGAGGTCACTTTGCATGCTTAAATAACCAGCTAGCTATCAATGTGGAAGGCCCCTTCTTTCCTTCTCTGTAATTTCTAAATATTCAAATAGCTTAATTTTTGCAGTTCTTTCAAAAAGATACTCTTCTTCCAAATGCCCGTTTGCAGCAGATTAAGAGTTGGAGTATTGTTCTTTAATTTGTAACTACAGTTTCTATCTGAAACTTTCTATCGAAGTCTACAGCTGAGTCACTAAACAAAATTTGACAATCTTTTCTGACAAGAGACATAGTCCTTCTTTAAATATGTTTGTGTTCAGTGATGGTATATGATTTTATAATGGCTAGTAAATATATTAAATATCACATTCGTTTTATTTATAATGTATTTTTATAATATAATTATATATAATATTTATAATGTATATGTTGCTAAAATAAAAATTATAGCAATGTAATTATAATTATATAACACATCATCGATGTATTATGACCATATTTTATAGTTACATTAAATATTGTATTATTTTTATGTTGACTGTAATATATTACATCTTTCCAATGTTGAAATTGAGCACTGTAAAATCCCAAATCAGAGCAGCGCTGTGTTTTCGTACTGTAGCACCCAGTTAACTCTAGCCTTGTGCATAAAAATACAGCATGAAATCTCCAACTGATATTTTCATTCATATGCGTAAATAGATCACATGGAATATTGCTAATGAAGGGAATACCTAGGCACCTTAAGAAAAGGTTACCACTCTAAGTATCCCATCAATCACTAGGAATTACTGTTGTGTTTTGTGTAAAATGACTGACTTTAATTCACATGATAATCATGAATATGTCAATTACACACCCAGAGAGATATCTGTGTAAGAAGAAAACCTTAAGCATGACCTATTACCACCGCTTCTGTGAAGAATGCTAGTTTGAATGCCATGGATGTACACGTATGTTTTTGTTACACTGCAAACTACACAGGAGTGGGAAACAACAGGCGCTTGAGACAGTCACATTTTTAACAAACTCTAGTTAGCTTCATCAGCCCTTACAGTTGGCAAATTGTGGCCATATGGATCTGCAGACATGATTTCCTGTTCAGCCTTTGGATCATCATGCACCATTTAGGGTGATGTGACAGATCTATGCCATGTGCAGGCCTCCATATTCCTCACTGAGATTTCTACCACCTGGGCTTGTCTGTAAAAGCTACAGCAAAAAAAAATCTACAATTCTTCAGGACAACAGTACATTAGGATGGTCTTTGGACTGTAAATTTTGTTATTCCGAGAAGCAGAGCAGCTCCCTTTAATCGAATATTCCCCAGCATCTTGTGTTGATGTCTAGCTATGTTCTTCACCAGTCATGCTGTAGAGGCCACTCTGTGTGAACTTGCAGCCTTCTCTAAATATGCCAATGAATGAAAACATAAGAAGTAAACATAAAAGGAGGTAAAACATAAAGTAAGTAAACATAAAATTTTTTGCTGTCTATGCACATCTAGCATAGAAACATTAACAATACCTATCTGCAGCAGGATATAATTTTGCTAGAATTAAAAGCTATTTTTTTGGAAGTGAGGGTGGAAGGAAGGAAAAAGAAAGCAACACTTACATTACTGTGTTGTCATAATAAAGTTCCTCAAAAGACAATATTCACGTGGGTGGGCCCAAATATCCTCCATATACTGTGTAGCTCATTATTGCAGAGCAAAAAGACTGAGCAGTCTTAAAAAGTAGGTCTTTTAATTTTGACCCACAGGAATATGGATTACAATTTGAATGTTTCAGGGAAAACTAAGAGAAATTCTTGACAACTCTTTTGTAATCCATGCTTTCATATCTTGTCATTATAGCTATAAAATACAAAGCCTGATCAACTCATTAGTTTTTAGAAAAATTCTTCATAACTGTATTAAAGATGCATTTATATTTTTAAGACTAGTTCTGAAAATGTTCTACTGAAAACACAAACTCCATCCTCAAAATGCTTACAAATGTTTAAGGATAATTCACAGACATTTAAAAAGGGGTTAAGTAGGTACAAGTTAAAGACTTCTGGCATGGCTTCTTTTTGGGTGGGGGTTTTTGGGGGGTTGTTGGTTTGGGTTTTTTTTGGGGTGATTTTTTGCTTAGGCATAAGGCAATGTAAGTACACCTGCATGGTTCCAGAACTAAACAGGTGTGCGTTCTTCACCTATGTAGGTGATCCCTACTCCCTCACTTAGAGTTTTGCTAGCTCAGGGATTTCTTCTTCGGTGATGTTTGGGTGCTGCAATCATGCTGTTAGAGTCATCAACGAAAGCAGCAAGGACTCTGAGTGTGACGTTGCATTTAAAGTCTATAGGCCTAGGGCTTTTAGATGCTTTAAAAATTTAGTCTCTTACCTTCTTTTTTGTCAGTTCAGCTTGATGCACACATGAATCCATCACTAATGAACTATGAAAAATAAGCAAAGAACCTGTTATATTGTATTAGCCATTATTATAGATAAAGAGGACAGATTTGGGAATAAGGTTTAAATTTTGGGCAGTTCAGAGACAGCCACCCCCTATATATATTTCCATAAGACATAAAACAAATCACAACTCTAATCTCATTATTGCACTAACTATCCAGGTGTCATGTCCACATCCTGAGTGTTCTTTTTGTTCTATGACGAGTGATATAAGCATACTTAATGTTTGAGGACAACTATTCTCTGGCTTAATGCCTAGGTACATGGCCTAAGTGGATACACTCTTACGACATTATAATAGATGTGCTTTCTCATCTTACTACATAATTTTTATTGTTAACCATATTTAATAATGATGCAATAGTAATCTGATGATTCATTAACAGTAGTGTCCTTATCATAATAGCTGTTTTACAGTTCAGTACTGAGTCTACTAGCAGAAGGATATAAAACTCCAGTAAAACGCAGTAAACTTTTCAGCAGAATGGTTTGCTGATCTCCTAATTATCTTCCAACAGTAAAAAGAAATATTAAGTAAAATTTACATTGTTTTAGTAAAGAAAAATGTTGTTTGACTTTGTGGAATAAGATCATGCCAGAGTTAAGCTGTGAATGACTGTTCTGGGAAGCAGTTTTGCTGAGCTACTCTGTAAGATCTATCCCATAGCAAAGCCATTTTTTTTCCTAGAAAATCATTTGGTCTCTAAACATGTTACCTAGTCATAAAAGATGTCAGAAGAGATGAGATCCCATCTGCACACATAATGTGTAGGTCCACACACACCTGCAGTATTATATTGTTTTACAATTCATCCTAAAATTTTTGCTTTTTTTTCCTCTTTAAAATTACAAGCATCTGTAGTACTCTTAAAATAATTACTCCAGTAAAATGTTCCCTTAAGCTACTCTAATTAAAACTGTGTCAATGTTTACCTGACTCTCACACTGTTCTGAGAAGGGAATATGTGTTAGAGAAGTGATAATTCATTCAAAAGAAGCAGAAGATTTAAATTGGAGAAACTGGGTTAAAATTTCCAAGCATCACACACCACTAAATCAAATCCCTAAACTGCGGCTGCAGTGACAAAGTTAGTTTGATACCTATCCCCACAGAAGAGAAAGGACAGGGTGGATGTGGTGCAAATGGAGAACATCTCTGAAAGACCTGTTAAATTGGGAGTATGTGGTTTGGCATTCTTGATATGCAACAGCAGAAAGTCAGCCAAGGTCCAGATCCAACTGAGAAGCAAACATGCATTCTGTGTAGTGTTACAAGGGAACTTTGGAAAGCCAAACACACACAGAGGGAAATTTGTTTATAGCTAAAATAACCATAACAGATGTCTATAAAATTGTTGCTTGCATGAGCCATCACTGCTAGAATACAGCCTGACTTGCTTAGGAAAACATCTAACTGGCATTCCTCATAGGGTTAAGTAATTTAACACCTTCTCTGAAGACAGAACATAATAAGGTCTGATCCTGAAAAAGCTCTAGCCACTATCAACTTTTCTGACACTGCCCCCAGGACAAGTCCCTCTCCTCAGTGTTTAGACCCAAGATGACAGTTCTCAGCCAGTCTATGTCTGAGTGGCTTGCGAGGTTAATCATTGGCCAGGTGAAAACATATCTAGTACAGCACACTTTATGAATCTTCATGTTAACTACCTGTCGGGGTTTAACCCCAGCCAACAACCAAGCCCCACGCAGCTGCTCGCTCACTCCCTCTCACCCAGAGGGATGGGGAGTAGGATAGAAAAGGAATGGAAAACTCAAGGGTTGAGATAAGAACAATTTAATGGGTAAAGCAAAGCCTCACACACAAGCAAAACAATTCAAGATGTAGAGGAAAGAGACTGGGTTAATTAGCATTGATAATGTACAACTGTGGGCTGGCTTCAGGGGTGGTGGGTTGGCTGATGTAGGTAAGGTGCAGCTGTGGCTGGCTAAGTTAAATGGTTGAGACCCAATGAAGAGAGGGCAGCTGAGGAAGAAGCAAAGGGAAGGGAAAGAACACATGCCCTGGATAAGGCGAGATGAGGAGAAGGCAGCAGAGGGACTGGCACGAAAAGTATGCTGGTATGAGATGGTAAAAGACCTTGTCACAGCTGGCTAGTTTGGAGAGTGCTGCAACAATTGGTGCCCTGTGTGAGGCCCCTCAGATGATGAGACTGAGTGTAACGAGCGGCGACAGCGGTGATGGCTGTGCCAGGGGATGTTTGAAGCAGTAACGGCAGTGACCCAATGTAGCAAAGACAGGGGGGGATAGCCTGCGATCCAGATCACGTTGAGATAGGCAGGAAGAGCCTGGGGATCTCAATCAGAGACCGGTAAAGGTGAGCCGTTGGGATCAAAGAGAAGGAAGCCTGACCGCCGTGGAGTTAAGAGACTGAAAGTAACAGGTGATAGTGGCGGAGCACACAGCCAGATGTGGCAGCAGCCCTCAGCGGCAGCGGGTCCAGAGCAGGTCTGGCTCGACAGCGGTGATGGCTGTGCCGAGGGAAGGTGTGGGAGCAGCGTGGTGCCGTGGGCGGCTCCTGCTGTTGCTGCTGCTGATCAGCCTGGTGGTATTCTTGCTGGTGTTTATGTGCTCGTTGAAGGTGTCTCCACTTGTAGAAGAAATGGGTGGCCACAAGGATGTTAAGAAGTTTTTCAGGCCACAGAATGATGTGTTAGCGCTGTATTCTAGATCTGCTGCTGCTGAAAGCTCACTCAGCTTACTGTCCAGTGTAACCCAAAAGGTGAAAGGACAAGGCACTGTAAGTTCATCACAACCCCCCTCTGAAGAAAACAAACTTCCAGATGCTAAGAAAGCAGATAAGAAGAAAGGTGATCAACCTGTAGAAGCCGAAAAGCCCAAGATAAAAGTGACGAAGGAATTCAGGGACAAGTTGTCCAAACTGTATGAAAAGTTTATTTGTAATAAGGTTGTGATGGTTAGTAAAAACATGAGGTATGAAATGTTAAGAAGAAAAAAGAGTTCAGGGACAAGTTGTCTGGACTGTATGAAAAATTTGTAAAAAGGTTACGATGATTGGTAAAAACATGAGGTATGAAGTGTTAAAGAAAAAAAAAGGGCGGGATTTGTAGAGGAGTTATAAAGGACTGTATGAAAAGTTTATTTGTAAAAAGGTTGTAATGATTTTTAAAAACATAAGGTATGAAAAGTAAAAAAAAAGAAAAAAAGAAAAAAGGGGGAAGTGTAGAGGAATGAAGTTGGGTTAATTAGCATTGATAATATACAACTGTGGGTTGGCTTCAGGGGTGGTGGGTTGGCCGATGTAGATAAGGTGCAGCCGTGGCTGGTTAAGTGAAATGGTTGACAGCCAATGAAGAGAGAGCAGCCGAGGAAGAAGCCGAGAGAAGGGAGAAAACACATGCCCTGAATGAGGCAAGATGAGGAGAAGGCAGCAGAGGGACTGGCATGAAGAGTATGCTGGTATGAGTTGGTAAAAGGCCTTGTTGTAGCTTGATAGTTTGGAGAGCGCTGTGACAGCGAGGAATTTATTCACCACTTCCCACGGGCAGGCAGGTGCTCAGCCATCCCCAGGGAAGCCGGGCTCCATCACATGTAATGGTTACTCAGGAAGACAAGTGCCATAATGCCATATGTCCCCACCTTCCTTCTTCCCCCAGCTTATATACTCAGCTTGACATCACATGGTATGGAATATCCCTTTGGCCAGTTGAGGTCACCTGTCCTGGCTGTGTCCCCTCCCAATGTCCTGTCTCCCTCCAGCCCTCTGGCTGGCAGGGCCTGAGAAACTGAAAAGTCCCTGACTTAGTATAAACATCGCCCAGCAACAACTAAAACTATCCATGTGCCATCAACATTGTTCTCACACCAAATCCAAAACACAGCACTGCACCAGCTACCGAGAAGAAAATTAACTCCTTCCCAGCTGAAACCAGGACACTGCCACAACTTATTTTCCTTCATTCCTCTCCACAACCCTGAGACCATTAAACAACATCTTGTAAAAATCTGTTTCTAGAAATTAATACTCACTCATTATTAATCTGGTAATTTGTGTTGAAAAATAAGGATTTTTAGCTTGTATGAAAAGTAAATACAACTGTAAATGCATCAGAAGGGTGGCTGGACCAACTTCTTTAAACTTGGGCCCCAGGGGTTTCAAAGTTATCTAGGACAGAAAGTAACCCGTGGAACAGTAAGAATAACTCAGGATTATACAGAGAAATATCTCATGCGAATATAGTCTTGCAAAGAAACAATAAAAGATGAAATGGGTCCATTTTATTGACATCTGCTATTGTGCTTTTTTTAATAAAAAGTATGCAACTCCTGCCCTAAGTACCTGAAAGGGTGGAGGAATCCACACAGCCCTCTTTTGTATGCACTGCACAAGAAAACCAAACAGAAGAAACAACCAGGACATCTATTACATCTATCTTTAAATACATGAATGAAAATTTAGTGCTGGGCAGCACTTAATATCCATTAGTGATTATGCATAATTTTTCAGGAGTAATATCTAGTACATTAAAGGAATAAACTATGAATTCAGAAAAGCCTTGCCAACCTGTTACAAACCCTTTGAACAAAAGAACCTCTTATGAAAAAAAAAATAATAATTGAAAAGAAAAAAGAACTGGGAAAAGAAATTGAAAAGGAAAGAAAATTGCTACATGTTACTATAACTGGGACAGATTGTATCACAGGATTATTAGAATTTGGAGGAAAACATTATTATTTTCTAAATTGAATTGGATTATTTATTACGGTTCTAAAAAGTATTGAACACAAGGAAGATTCCAAGCAAATATTAGATTAAACTGGGAAATAATATATATGAGAGAAGTGGCTCTGAGATAAATCTCTATACAAACATCACAAATATTAAATTCTCCTTCATGTGGATCTGATCTGATAAGAATAGCTTTACATTTTCTAAATACCTAGCCCTGTAGTCCTAGTCACTACCTATGCAGGAAAACTGTTGGTCACATTCTGACTGCAGAAAATCGCAAGTTCAGCACAGATACTACAGGGAGGGGATGTTTTTCAGTCCTAACCCCCCATCTAACACTTCATTGAGGATTCACAGGCCTCCTGTGTGAACAGATTCTCTGTATTCTTTAGACCGGAAAATGGAGTACAATGGCACCTCCTTTCTAACATTATTCATTTTTCCAGCATAGACATCACCTTTCCAAAGATGGGAAAAATGCTGAGTCTCTTTGACTGCTGCAGAGGCCAAACAGACTTTCTTTAGATCTTTTCTTCCTTTA
Source organism: Falco rusticolus (assembly GCF_015220075.1). NCBI lineage: Eukaryota > Metazoa > Chordata > Aves > Falconiformes > Falconidae > Falco > Falco rusticolus. The sequence continues at coordinate 42,479,352 of NC_051210.1, read as the reverse complement.
ACATTTTCTAACAAGAACTTGGAAGATAAACATTAGAACTGCACACTCATGTTGATCATTAAACCTATGCCTGCATCTGAAAGATTGTAAATATAGTCATGTGTGAATGTGATTTCAAAGACAGCAATCAAATGGACAAATTACTGCCCAACCTCTATCTCCTGTTACTAGCCTTTGGCTGAAGAACAGTCCAAGCTGATCCCCCTTACACTTGCTGGACACTTTTGCCATAAATATCAGGAATGAAGGAATTTGAAAGCTGAACAAATCATTTCAGTTGTTGAGAATAATTAGTAAGTGGATGCTTTAGTTTTTCAGGATTTTGCATCACATTTCAGCTCTTTACTGAAGTAATTGATAAGCATTTAGAGTTCATAAATATTACCATGCTCGTTTGATGAATTTTTTCTCATATACTGTATATGTGATTTTGTTACCATTCTTAAACCTCAAAAGTGATTTGCTATTCAATATAGGCCTTTAAATCAACAGACAGGTTAAAATTATCATAATCGGAGGCAGCATCTTCACAGGAGTGACACCACATGCCAGTTAAAAATAAGGAGTCCATGCTACATCTGTTCATTTTGGGACAAAAGGCCAAGAGTATGGGCTGATGCCACAAATAAAACAGCAAAGCCAGAACTGTACACAAAAGTACCACAGAGACCTGTGTTCAGTATTTTCCCTTGTTAAAAAATTCTGCCCAGGTCCCTCCTTGTCAGGCTGATAAGAGTGAACTGGTCATTTGGAAGAGGGAATTTCATTTAAATCACAGAGAAACTACTTTGTACAAGACTTAATATTATAGTAAGCCAAGAGCTTCAGGATTTGGGGGTTGTAGGGTTGTGCATTTTTTTGTTTTGTTTTGTAGAAATACAGTAAGTCTTTAAATCCCACATTGGAATTATTCCCAGGCTTTTTGACAGAAAAAAACACCTTGATGTTGGACACACGTTGGTTTGTTTGTTGGGTTTTTTTTTAAAATGTATTCTCCTCAAATTAAATTGCCTCCTAACAGTGCAATTAAAAAACCCCACACTTCTTTAATTTGTAATATTTGTATTAAACTTCAGCGAAGAGCTGAAACCCACTCCTTCCTCTGCAGGAAGGGACACTGAACTGCAAGGGCAGGACAGGCTAGATTCCACAGCCACCATCTCCAAGAGCTGTGCTCAAGGAGGACAGCTCTAGGTAATCCAAGAACCCTGAGATTTAAGGGTGAAGGAGCACACACAGCAGCTCTAAACAAGCCCTTCAGACTCTGTTGCTAATTACCAACAACGTACGGCACAAGGCCCCTGCAGGTGTGCTCTGTCGGCACACTGACAGCCCACTCTGCTCTGCAGCCTGCCTCCATCCTCATCAGCACTGTCAGAATCTAAGCACCTCATTAACATCCGTGAATTAATTTCATCTCTGAGCTAAAAAAAACCACCTTCCCCATCATGCAGACAAGACTGCTGTTACTCAGGATGTAAGGAAGGATCAATTTCATAGATATAACCACTGTTTTAGTCAACACAGACTCTAAATTTCTGAAGCAAAATGTGCCTACTAGGCATGCTGAGCACTCGCTGGGACCTGTGTCCTTGCTGACCTCCCTCAGAGGACATCTCTTCGTAACTTACAAGGTTGGAATGGAGCCTCAGGAATTGTCCATGTGCTACAGTTTGACTGTGCACTTTGCTTCTGTCCTGCTAACTGCAACTGTCATTACTTCTCAGGGAGAATACAAGTGGGTTAACTAACATATATAAAGCATATGGAATCCTCAGAAGGATGTAGGGAATAGTATCCTGACAGTAGATCAGATTTTGTAGTTGTCTCCATTGGACGATCTATCACATATCTGTGAGTAGCTGTTCAGCAAGTACCTAAAGATGTACTGATGACCCAATGTTTTCACTATGCAAGGTTCTTGTGTAAAGATACAGGTCTGACTAATTCATATATGAACCGAACTACCAGTATTTTATCTGAGGAACCCTGTGCCAATTCACATGTGAATGAAGGTTAGAAAAAACTTCTCTACACAATGGATTAAAGGTTGGAGAGTTGTGACAAAGGGAATATTTATATATTGCATTTTTATTACTATTTACAAGGTTGTGATGCTTGTTTGTGTTTTCCTTTTATGGTGACTAGGGCTTACTTGGTTTGTCTAAGATACCTACCAGCCCATTTAAGGAAGTTTTAATTGCTTCATACTTCATCCTCCCAGCTCCACCTTTCCCTGTAAGTATCATATTGTCCTTTACGGCCACATCTGAAACATAGATGGCAAGCAAAATTTCCAAGAACCTAAATGACTTAAGTCACACAGAAATCCCAGAAGCTTTTAGCTCCTAAGTACTTCTGAAAAGTGTATCTAGGAAGCTCTGCAGCACAGATACAAATCTTTCCCCATCCTACCCAATTTTGCTGCTGTAATCGCAAATTGCAGCTATTTTTGAAATTGTAGCTATTGCAGACATATACAAAATCCCATCTTCTTAGCAATCTACAGCTGTTCAGCACAAACCAGGATCTTGTCCATTGAGAAGACAGTCTTTTATCACATTATCCCATTTTTACTGTGATAAACACTACTCAATAATGTACTCACTGATCACAAACCTGAACTTTCTGGCCTTTTAATTTACTGAGAAGAAACAAGAAAAATTGTTTCCTACTTTGCCCAATTAATTCTATATGCAGTTGTATCAGTAAACCAACCAAAAACTGCTACCCAAGAATATTATTTCCAATGGTAATTCCAGATGCTTCTGACAGGTAGGAATTGATGTAAAAATATTTGTGGAAGATGGAGAGAAATGATGTTGATCAGTTGGGGTTTTTTTAATTCTAGGTAAGGTGCATCTTGTTCCAAACTGCATGTGGAGCTGGACCACAGCATAGAAAAACCTCAGAGAGGCTGAAAGTGTCAAAATGAGCCTAGTGATGGTGAAAAGCGAGAAGCCACACTCTTCTTTAAATATTTTTCCCTGGATCACATTGGAAGTTACTCTTCCTCTAGAATCTCTTACCTCCACAGAGGGACTTCTGAGCTGTGTTTAACTACTTAGTTACACTTCAGGTTGGTTCTTATGTAGTCAGACAGCAGGAGAGTGCTTTCCTTGCCTTTTCCAAAACATGCAGAAAGGCAAGAGAAAATGCAGTTTGCAGATTGTTAAACCTGAAAAGTAGCTGCTCGGTTTGAAACCATTACCATTAATGCATTTCTCGAACAAAAGATCTGTTTCATCCAAAGCCTTACAGCATAAAACTGTTACTGTGAGGATATAGTTTATAGTGGTTAAGAAAACTCAAGGCACAGAAATAACCTAGCAGTGAGAATGACAGATCTCTGCCAGGAGAGAGGACTCCAGAACATAAAATATGCTGGCTAGTTAAATCCTTCCCTTTTAACTAACACTTTGCTCACATAGACACAGTCAGTCTAAGGCTGTCAGTTTCTGGAAAGGCAGAACCACAGACTCCTCTACAGGACCAGAAAAAGGGATGTGGTCAGTATTTTACTACCAGTAATCTAAGCATTATGGTAAACTGCACCTTTCCTGTTTACTGTACACTTCTGCAAAACTCTCATGCCAGCCTTCAGAGGTTACTAAACAATTTACTTAGATCAATGACCTCAGTAAGAGTCAATAAGGATAATAGTAATAATGCCAATGTAAATGTATACTGATTTACTCAAGATGAGAATACTGCATGTCAAAAAAACCAGCATGGTGCAGGGTCAGCTGTACATCGGGTTGTTACTTGATATGAGAATGGAAAAAAAAATCAGTTCCATAAAATAGAAGGAAAGTCAAAATGCAGTATGGTAACCTTCCATAGTTTTAGTTTATTACTAGAAAAACTCTGTGTTAATCTTGTAGCAATTTCAGATCAAATATTTCCAATGAGAACTTGTGTATGTAAGATCTTATTGAAGTCATATGTGAAGCATCCTCTGGATTAGGAAAGCTTTCTTTTATGAATAGCCCTGAGATTACTTTTGAGATTAGTTCCTTTGTGAAACCTCTCCCTCATTCCATGACTTATTCATACACAAGAAAAAAGTGGATTTATTTTTCTTCTAGCTATATTTATAATTCTATTTATATATATATATATGTATGTATTTATATATACTTATATATATTTATATTTATCTTCTACATATGGAGCATTCTTATGCTATATATTCTGTATTCTGACCAGCTGAAGCAACCTTACTGCCTGGAAAATGTCACTAAATAACTAAATTTTTATTCCCCTTCCACTCACAAAATATCTTGTGTCTGGAGTAAAGATTACACAGATTCCTCACTTAGTATCAGAGGTGTTATCCTTTTATAAAATTGAAATTCTATGCCTAAAAACAATCAAACAGACTAATAAAAACTTTTCTGGAGGAAAGACAATGGAAGATAAACTGCAGCCTTATGCAGAAATAATGTAGGTATATACAATATCTTTACCAGATATAAATTAATATATGTAGATGAACATAATTTTCTTATATTACAGCTTAATGCAATGGATAGCTGTGTTCTTAAGCACTTGAGAGCCTTCAACAGGAGCATGGCATTGACCTCTGTTGCTCCAAGGCTTTGAATGCAAGGTCAGAAAACATCAGAGGTAATAAGAGCATGTCTGACCTTGCCATTAGACCAGCTAAGTCTTCTGCTCAATAAGCTTCACTTTCCTAGAACTGCGTGGTCATTTATTTGTAGACTGAATCAACATATCTACTCTCTGCTGTCACACAAAAAACTTAACATGATGACATATCTTCATACGTTATTGCTGCAGTAACTTTTTTTTTCATTTCTGAATGAATTAGAATATTTAACATCCATTATTGAAATATATACACACTTATTGTCACATAACAGTGTCATTGCAGATTAAAACTGCACAGAAGATCATATACATTTTTGTCAAACCCTAAACACAAAATATTGTATCCTCATACAAATTACTATATTGTTCATATCAGACAACATTTGTAATTCCAGTTCCATGCTGCACGGAAACATGAGATTTTATATCACAACTTGTATGCTGGCATTAATGTAAGAGGAAAGGTGTGTTTGACATTAATGTAAGGAAGAAGAATATCATATTGTTTAAGAAAGGCCAGGGAAGAAGATTTCTGATGCATGGCAGGGCCAAACTAAAGAGGCTGGGAATAAGAAGTGTTGCCCATTTCAGGCTCTCTGCTCTGAAGCAGACATCAGAGTTGATGCAGCAAGGCACTTTCAACTTGTTTTGAGCACTTCTGCAATGATAAAAGGTATAAATATATTTACAGCTATAGATGATACAAAAACTGAGGTTCTGTTCTCAAGTGGTGCAGAGATCTTTGGCACAGGCCACTAATGCATGTCTTAATTCTGAAGTAGGAGGGAATAATAGCTGCTTCTGCAATGTAATCCTTAATAAGAATCTCAGCATTCTTTACAAACATTAACTAATTAATCCTCCCTGTTGTTCAGCGAGCAGTTACTATTAAATTAATCATAAGTAAACTGAGACACAGCAAGGTGAAGGCCAAAATTTTGCAATGGGTTGAGAGAGGGAAGAAATTTCCATTTCTCTCTTGAAAAGATACGTCAAAGAGCTTAGAGAAACTCTCCTAACCACATGACATAAAACATTCTCATCTTACAAGAGGTAATGCCATATGACACATGACCCATCAAACCAGCCTTGCCTGAAGTCAGAAGAAACATAAAAATTGAAACAAATTATTTATTGCCCTCACAATTTTGCATAATTTCATGGGCATTTTGAAAAACTTTCCCAAACATGGTAATCTCTTGACTGCATAATAATGAACCCCACAAAAAAAGAACTTTATCACTTCTACAAATAAAATGTACTTGTTTCTTTGTGGTTTTAATTAAAATGAATATATTTCCCCACAATATAAATACACTCAGTTATTGAGCAAAGCACATGCATAATTTTTTATTGCAACAGGTGGCAATAGTGTAGAATTGAGCTGCACAAATTACAGGATTTAGGGTTTGATGAATTATTTTTTTTTAAATAAGAAGTGGTTTGTTTTATCCATTTACTAGTACATTTTTCAGAATTTTGGCCATTTGGTGCTTCTATTCCGGTGGTTTCCACTAGAAAAACTCATACAGGCCATGTTCAGAAAGCTTGTAATGTTCACTGCCATTCCTCTACTGATCTCCAGATGAAATCCAAGACATAATGCTGCTGTGAAACATGCTAGCCTCTGCCAGTTCATTTATTATCAGCATGGTAACTAACATACTGTATCTCTCCATCACTGAAATCAGATAATTTATCATTTGAAGTGAGATCACTATATCAAAATTTCATTCTGCATATGATTTCCTTGGTGTGCTCATAGGAGTTCACACTCACCAGAGGGCAGGTTCAGCAACAGTTCTAACTCAAATTCCTTGCTAATCATGAAAACTTTACAAAGTGTTGTACTGTTTCCTACTGTAACACCTCTTTATTTTTCTACTATATGAAAAAAAAAAAAGATTCATCTTATGATCCAGGATTAGGGAGTAAACGGACTTAAATAGCCAAACAAAAGGACATTAGCATTTTATTCCATGTCTCTCTCAATACCCAAATTTCACAGTAGAATTATAGTTGTGGAATGTGGGGGAGAAGGTGGAGGTAAGAGCTGGGTAAGGAAGAAAAAAACAGAGCACAGATCTTTTGTTTTTGATTTAAACTATTTGGAGGGATGGAAAGAGTTGGCTTTTATCTTAACACAGATCTGTCAGCTTGAAGGAGCAACTCTGTGATCTCACAATAAGAAAAATCATTTTTAAGCACTTAATTTTTCCTGAACCAGAGCTATTTCCCTTCATATCCCAGTGTTTATGTCTCAGTGTATGACTGCTGCTTTCTCCCTCTGGAGCATTGCCAGAATTCATCCTTGCCTTGATCCTGCTTACACTAACACTTTATTTGTTCCTTAACAGTTTTAACTATTTCTTTCTTCCTACTGTATCTCTAGTCTCTGAAATGAACCATGAGTAAAAACCTCTTTTTCTTCCCTTTTGGAAAAACAAATAAACAAAAAGCTAAATAATTAAGATGGGATATTTTTGCTTAACCTTCCCTGCACAGAGCTGCAGAGTATCTGTGTAACTAACGCAAGTAGATATAGCTTGCCTATATTCATCCTTCTTTTCTTGCCCTTTGTTCAAGCCCCAGCCTGGCTGCTGCACAATTAACAACTTTCCAATTCCATTTTTCTGCATGAAAATGAAGAATGTGAAGGAGGTCTTCCATTGCCTATCAAGTTAAGTGCAAGCACCTACATTGTTCTGCTTTTAAAGGCTTCCATGACTGATGATGAACAGATGGCAAGATTTGGTTAAGTCTTAGGGAACCAAATGTTGATTAATAAGAGTAAATCTGGCACAGATCTAACCTCCAGTTTCTCTTTGCTTGTTTCCTCCACTGATTTATTTTATTTTAATTCTACCTTCTAAACCTCTTTTTAGCTTGCTCCTTTCTGATTCTGAGCAATCAATTCTGTTGATCACTTCCCTGTCTTGGATTTTTCTTGCTGTAATATATTACAGCATGAATGGGAAGGAAAAAGAAAACAGAAAAAACCCACAATACCCTCCTGCCCCCAGCAAAAAAATCCCAAACCCTCTGTTAATAGCTTTCAAACCAACATGCACATGCACACATATACCTGTTTGCAAACACCTTAGAAGATAAGACTCTGCTGATCTTCTTGTATCATGTAAATCTCATAATATTGACATCAGCCGACAGCTACCTGAAAGAACTCTTGGTCCCCTATGTGCTGCTTTCACACGTTGAATCTCCTAATCTATTTTCCTGCTCATATTATGCTGTCCCTCTCTCATTTTTAATCTACCTGTCACTTTGATATTGTCGTGTCATATGAGAAGGAGCACAAAAATGTGTTGTATGAAAATATTTTTTAAAAAAACAGTTAAAAAAACTAATATTAAAGAGCAATGAATAGGAACCATTCCGTATTTTGCTTCCTTATATAAAACTTTAATATTTCTAGTCTTTCAAATATCTTTCAAAAAAAGTTGCTAATTTTTACTAGTTATGTTTCTTTTTTTGAAGAGAAAGGGGGTGGGGGTGTGTGGGGGTAAGAGGGAGGACTGGAGACATGTGCCGGCTTCCTTTGAGAACTGCAAAATGCCTAAGAGAACTGCACCCCTTTTGGTTACCTTTCAGACTTCATGGCACTGTCCTCCTTTCCTCATGTGCAAAGAATTCTCACAGTGATATACCAGGAAGCATAAAGTGAATTTATAGATAAATAAATGTTAGAATGAAAAATATTTGACTTTTTTTTCCCTCACATATATCATTAAAATTTAAATATACATTAATTACAAAAACATTTTAATAGTGCACATATATGTGGCCAAGTACAGTTATAAATCTCAGCGATCAAATCGGAAATGCATGCTTCCAGATGCTTCCCAGTAGTGGTGGTAGGCTAGTTACTCAACTCTGCAATTAACTGTACAAATCCACATCAAAATGTTTGAAGCCTGAAATAATTACCTGAACATGACTCACAGAAATTAGAACAAGTATTGTCTCTCTAACATTTAGTACAGCTGCCAGAAAATAAAGTAGTGAATTATGAAAACATCAGGAGGAAAGGAATTAAAAGGAAAGCTGTGGGAAGAAGAGGAAAGGTGCTTAATGGTTTTATGTACTTTCTTCTTCATAATTGCCCTCTCACTCTCACTCCTCACCAAAATGCTGCTATGAAGCAAGTTTTATAAACAGACCTGAAAAAATAGTACTGTTCAACATATCTACTATTCAAGAAGGTACTCTATTATGCTTTGAATTATCTTGCTCTTTAGAAAAAATAAATAAAATTAAAAAAAAAAAACCACCAAAAACAAGTTTTCAGAAGAGATCATAGTTTCTTACATTTTTTAATAAACTGATAAAAAATGTTGTTTCATAACCTCTTTTTCCTCATTATTTAGGCTTCACAACTCTCCCGAGTATAAATTACAGAATTAAGTGCATATTCAATGTGCTATACAGGTTCTAATCTTTCTAGACTTAGATGTAACAGATTTAAAAGGTGGGTCTCCAGACATTAAAACCAGACCTACAACAATAACCAGCTGAGGATGGGTTTGTTGCGATTTTGATTCAAACTTTAAGGCCAGTCCAGAAGCCTGATATAGTATTGGTTTCACTGGTGCTTCCTGTCATGGAATGAAATGTTGCTACAGCTGGAATATTTTCAACTTGTATTCAAGTTGTATTCCAACATGTATTCATATCTATTTCAAAATATAGAGTGAACACAAACATGGTTCTAAGTACCCATGAAGTTTCCTTCCTTTCCCTATTTTTGTGACCTGTGGCTGTGAAACATGAAAAGCAGTGACAACTCAACCTGAAAGTGTTGGCACCATGAAGACATTGTTAAAACTTTCAGTATGCTGGATCACAGTACTGGAAAAGTCTCATTGAAAAGGTCTAGATAATTTAAACAAATTTTTACTACCACTTCAACTTACTTTAAAAGCATGTCAGAGAACTATTAATCAAGTTATTTCTACTAAAGCATTTCATGACAGTTGTAAGGTGTCTGTGCATATGTGTCCTCCTCTCCATGTGACCATGACATTAATGGATTAATTTCTAAACTCAGGTATACTTCCCAGAGACCTTTATGCTCGTCTCCACAGATTCACTCTGAGTTCTTGATTTTCCAGTTCTGAACTCCTAAAATGCTACAGAGAATTCTGTGCAGGCATAATTCTCACCTCTTTGATGTTACTCATACTATTACATTTTTTTCTTCCTTCAGATTAAAATTATCGTCATCATCTCAAAAGCAGATATGTTACAGACACTGCCTTTATCATACCTAAAAGTAACTCTACTTCAGGAATTATTTTATTTTATATATTGCCATTTCAGCATGACTGGTTCAGAGGTGGAGGGGCTCCCAAGAAAAACAGGCTAATATGAGCAAATGTGGCTTTTAGTGCCAATTTATCTACAGAGTTATGAACAGATCCTTGCTCCAGATAATTTTAATTTGTCTTGCTTTCTCCATTTGCTTACACACACAAACACATTTTGATTCCCCACACTCTGGCTTTTCCTTCTTACTTATCTTATTTCAGTGCTGGCATTTCCTTTTTCTTTTCATTCCAGATGGCTTCTTGTCCTCTGTATTTGTACTCTGGTATTGGAATGTGACTGCTCACAGCTCCATGGAATAACTCTGTTTTCTCACATCACATCAAAGCTGGTTGGACAAAATGGTGGGACTGTTAGTGAGAGCTAGCTGTCTGGGGGTCATTTTTCCTTCATTTGCTTTGGTCTCTAAACCACAGTTTGGTGGTAGTCAGCTTGTGCCAGAGGGGCTGTCTGAGTAAGGCACATAAAGAGAACCTGAGAGTGGTTGGAAAACCTAGAAATCCCCAGTACTTTTGTATTTACTGTACAATAGTGTTTGTAAAGAGAAATATTTGGGATATCACAGAATACGTTTATGATAACAATTATTGTAACATGAAATATCCACCAAGACAACAAAACATGTCAAACGTTAAACAGAATTACTGAGAGGAAGACAGCTAGTTGTTTTGGGTTTTTTTGTCTTAATGAAGTGACAATTTCATAAGGAGTAGCAGAAATGATGGACTTTCTTAAAAAAAAAAAATAATAAGGTGAGGGCCTGGCAGTGTCCCTGCTTGTTAAAGATACAATTTCAGAATTTATATTGCAAATAGAGGTCCAAGCAATAACCTAAACCATCATCATTCATTAAGTCTGAGAAGAAAAATTTTAGAAAAATAGCTCCATCAAGTCAAGATTTATAGCCTCTTTTCCACTTTATCTGTACAATGGTTTTCTTAAATGATTTTTTTTTTCTTTGTGGCTCTTTATATGATAAACTCTGTTTACTGGATAACTGTAGAAGAATGGCTGCAGAAGCATGGCCTTAGAATCTCTGAAGATCTGCACAATCCAGGCCTGGTATTAGAATAGGCCTGTAATCACAATTGTACTGAAGTTGCTGTGCTGAAGATAACAAGAAAGGTAGCCTTGAGCTATTCGTGAATCCTGAGACCAAGTAATTATGTTGTGCCAACAGGCCGTGGCTGTTACAAGCTACAGCTGCTGGGAAAGCAGGTGCAGGGCCAAGAAGGATAGGGACCTGTATGGGAATATAGGGAGTAACAAACTACAAGGCTGAAGCACAGCAACACAACTAGCTACATGGATAGAATGCTTACTTTAGTCATGATAATTAGGGGTGTGAGAACCGCGTGTTTTTAGAGACTAATAACCAATTATATTTCTGCTTTACAAATATGCATGTGTATCAGTTCTATATAAGTAGTGTTAGAAACTAATAAAGTTGAGCAAGATGCATAACTCATATTGAGCGTCTTCTTGACTCCGGTGAACCCTTCTTCCAACAGATAACATCTCATAAATTATTTCAGATAATTTCAGTATAAACCCAGGCTGAATGCCAGTTTCATTCTGCCGTGGAAGGCCTTCCACTTTTATTCAAGCTCCATTTCATATTCTTACAGACTATCCCATAATCCTTCCATAAACAAATGCCTCAAACGCATTCCACAAACACAAGTCTGTAACAGAATCCAGTGCAAATTCTGTGCCACACACTGAACATTATACATGTCAAGATTAATTTTGAATTGGACATTTTCCCAATTTCCACCACAGAGATGTGCTGGAACACAAGCAGTTAAATAAAATGTAAAAATATTCAGCATTACTATTAAATGACTTGCTGATTTTTGTTTTTATGATTGTTGGTGTGCTTTTGAAGTAGAGGTACAATTAAAAGCCATCTTATTATAGATGTGCAAGAAAAAAATAAATTCCCAGCTATCAGCAATGATTCTCACCAGTGAAATACACCTGGCTATTAAGATCAATCTAGTAACATAGAAGAAAAGGATATACAGCCAGGTCCCTTTCTTCTCCACTTCCCAGAAGCAGTTCATTGGAATTATGTGCAAAACATTTGATTGACCTGAGGTTCCACCTTTCAATACAATTTCTAAACACACAGTGTTCATTTCTGCAAAAAAAATCAGATGAGTTTAATTGCCCTTGATGTTCTTCTCTTGGAAGTTGGAATTCAATTCCATTTTTCTAATTTGAGATTTATGCAAAGACATAGGAACCTGAAGAGTTCAGCTTTGGCACAAGGAGTACTGAGAGACTTATTACATTACTAATGTTTACAGAGAACAACTGAGTGGATAAAACTATAATGCAATGCTTCCTCGGAGGTGTGAAGAATACGTTTTCACTCCTCTTCACATTGTCTTAAAAGTTCACAGATTATTCCAACAGTGTAATTTTCTTAGTTTACATACCACAGAATGCACAATGTAGAGAAACCCTCTTCCAAATTTTAGCCATGCTCTACATCACAAATGTTGGGTTATGCTGTTAGCAGAAACTCTTGAAGGGTTTCTAGCACACTTTCCCAGAAATGTTTCCCTCAGTCTGAGTATCAACCTTGCCACTCTTTGAGGTGGCAAAGAATGTACTTTTCCAGGAAGCCAGATATTTTGGCCAATGCAGGAAGTGAATGGCTTGGGTTTTATTTCATCAGTCCCTCTGCAGAAGCTTTTCACAGGCTGGTATTTTCAGCTGTACTGTACTCAGGTGGACTGTTGCTAGACCCCCACAGAGGAAAAAAAAGTAGGATTTCTCTTCTATTCTCATGCATCTCCATGAAATTTCCAGCTCAGAGCTCAGGCTTGATACTGCTCCAGTTGGATACAAGAAAACTGTGGTTTAGCTGAACTTTCCATCCACCTTTAACAAACAAAGTCATTTAAATTATCATTTGCACAGTTAAAAATATCCATTAAACTTCTAACAAATTCAAAACAAAAATAGAGATGCAAAAGAAAAATGCCGGGTTTTGTGAGTATTTGCCATGACAAAGCAACTTTGAGGTTCCTGCTCACAGGTACGGCATATATAGGATTGTCCTACATGTTCATCCCAGGATTAAACTAGGGAAACATTTCCATTTTGCATAAAGCAGTGTTTATGAGAATCCTGAGGGAATCCTCGGGTGATTCTACTATTGCTCAAGAGCTACCTGCCACAGAACTTCAACACTGCAACAGTGAACATTATGCTAGCTTTCAGTGTTTCCTGTCATCTAACAGAATCCTGAAATAGATTTTCAGGGTCCTCCTGAAGGGTATAGCAATTTGTGCGTCTATCAATAACATTCACAACAGCCAGCGTGGAGCCACCTAAGCTAATCAGCTGCATGGCAATGCCAGGTTCTGTCCTTCTTATGGCAGAACTAGGTACCTATTGCATTATTCCTCAGCTGGAGGGAAGTAGCTGTCTTCCCTTCCACCAACAGGTGTTGAAACATCTTTGTGATTCCCAGCTTTGGAAGAAAACAAGGTGGAATCAGCTTTGGTTCTGCATCGTCCAACGCACTTTACTGAATGATTAAGAAATGAACCCAGCTCCAAATCCCTCATCTGCAGATTTCACGACATGAACAAACATTGCACACATACCAGGTAAACATGTACCTTTTGCACTTTTGAATATGGTCTGTAACAACCCCTTGTAAACAACAAGGTCTCATAGGTCTGTACCTAAGAATCCACTGACAAGCATGAAGATCACCAGCAATGAAACCAAATGATGTTTTAGACAGCTTTGACAGTTTTCAGGTCTTTTAGTGGCAAAATAGCTGAAGATGAGACAGATGAGCATCTCTGTGGTGGACATAATGCTCAAGTTACCCTCCTGCAGTTCAGAAATTAATTATTATCTGTATCAATTACAAAATATTAATACTAATGTCATATCTCAGATGTGTAATAATCTTGTAAAAAGTTAGGGTAAACAGCAGTTGCCATGTTTTAAAAATTATCATATGAAGTTAAACCAATATTTTAATAGATGCAATGTAGTTTTTATGTAGTCATGATAATTTACTTCAAACAGGATTTGGTCGAGACAATCTTGCACTGGTGGTTTGGATTTCTCGATCGCACCCTTCAGACTTGTTTTCAGATGCATAAATATACATACATAGAAGCAATATTTTGTCAAAGAGTTGACTGAGATGTTTTACAGACTTGTAATCTTCCAAGTCATCATTTATGGAAAATGTATTTAGAGAGCAGAAAACTTGTGTGAAATGTCTCAGAAAGCAGCTTTGGCTCCTTTATGCCTATGTACTTTTTTATTCAGTCATATGACCATTTGTTTCAGATATTGCTGATTATATTAAATTTATTTTTAAAAAATTTAATCCTATGTTTTATTGAAGCAATAACTCCAGTCTGAAGTGAAACAGGGAGCCTAGATGAGCTCTGATAAAAATAATAAGATTGAACATCCTTCTCTGCCAAAAAAAAAAAAGGAAGTTTCTAATCTTTTGCATTTAATGAATTAATCTCAAAGAGTTGCAGTAAGAGAATGCCATCCACCTTTGTTAAAATAATTCTGATTTAGATCTCTATGCCAAATTAGAGATGACATGCTTTTTATCTTACATGAGGTAGTGAGCAAATAGGGTTAACATAGCTTTCCCTTCTAAATCTACTGACTTCCAAAAAAATAATAAAAACAACAATACTTCTTGACCACTTTTCCCTATCAGCTGTGGAGTGCAAAACAAGCAGTAGCTAGGCAGTATTATTTTCTACCCATCACAGTGCAAAAAGCTCTGATAAATTGCAACAATAAAGGCTTCAAGCATTACAATCAATACTTAATGGAATAATGTAAATCCAGCTTGTGTATGACTTGGGGTTTGTGTTCTCTTGCAAAGAGCAAAAGATTGATGCACAGCAGCAGAAGTGCATCTTTTTTTCCCCGTAGTCAGAGCTATAAGAGAGACACAATAATGTGCTAAAGTTGCTTTGCTTGTATTGTGAAGTTATTACTATTTTTTTCAGCCTGGTTTAAAAGGAGCCAGAGAGACATTGTGTCTCCCAGGGCTCTGTAAAAACCAAGTTAATGGTATTCTCAGTCTTTAGACACATTTACACATCCTCCATCTGCTTGGGAAGAAAAAAAACCAGATTTCAATAACAAAAATTGTACAGATCTGCCTTCAGGCAACAGAAAATGCATGTGATAAGGGAATAGCCATGAAGTGCAAAGGAGTATTTAGGTCTTAGGGCTTATTGACTGGAGACTGTAAAGGAGATGTGAAGGATGTGTGAAAAATCCTAAATAAAAGAGCTAGAATAACATATAATGTGGATAAGAAAATGTGCTTGAAAGGAATGCAACTGTCACTAAAGAACATGGTAAAAGGAGGAGGTGGGATGGGAGACATGAATGACAAGAATGAAGATAAGCAGTATTCTGCATCCAGACTTTGGTTCAAGAAACATACTGTACTCTGCAATTCACTCACTTGGGTACATTACATCAAATCAAGCAACACTCAAAATGCACAAATTCTACTTTCCTTTCTCCTTCTCTTTGTATCTATAGAGTTGTGTTTTTATTTTAGATGAGGTCACATTCACAATCAGTTTGAAAAGGTAAAAGGAAGGAACATCAAACTCAAGGGGCAGTGGAAATGTTGGAAATAAAAAATAAAAATCATATTTTTAATATTCACTCATTCAAGGAGTGTTACTGATTAGAAAACCCATGTGATAAATATTGCACCTAGACAGCACATAGAATTTGTTTTGAAATTTAAACAATACAGCAGGAAGGAGAAATATATTAACAAAGATTCAGTCATAACCTGTATTTTTTGGATGCACACAAATTTGTTGTAAATATTATGTTCAGCCTTATATGTTCCAATATCAGGGCCAAAGCCTCTTGGAAGGTTTGGATAGTGTTAATTTTCTTCTCTTTTGCTATTCAAATTATGAGAAATGTCATATTTCCACTTACATGCATAGAAGACACGGGTAGACAGACCCTATGTAAAGTCTAGTTTCTGGCTTCTGCATGAAACATATCAGAATAACACCTTTCTTGAACTTCTCAAGTACATAGTGAAAATAGATTAATTTTTTTTTCCCCCTCACCATATACACTGGTAACCATATAGCATTAAAGTCAGCAGCCACTTATAATTCCTTCCATAAAATTTATTCAGGGACTGCTTACCTAATTTATTCTTATAGCAATGTTAACCTTTAGCTGATATGTAGCTTGATGGGAGTTCTGTCATAGATGTTTGTCCTCAAAATGTTTTCATGGATAGTGATCAGGTCCCTTTTAGGCTAAACAAATCAGACTATTCCAGTTTCCTCCCTAAGGGGCACTATCTTTATTCTAGAAGTCTTTCTACATGCCCATTTCTGTACGTCATCTTTCTGGAAGAGAAGCAGCTAAAACTGCCACTCCTGTATTCCAGGCAATACGGTCAGAAATTCTGCACCGCGATATTAAAAAGGGGGATGGGGGAGTCAGAACAGCCTGGAAACTTCTGTTCATTGCTGATTCCTAGATCTAAGTCTTAACTGTACATTGAAGAATAAATAAAATTTTATAACTTAAACCCAAAAATCCCTGAAGTTGAAGTTTAATGTCAGGTGGCTGCTACTATTCAGGTATGAGTTCTAGAAGAAAAAAACAGTACTTCCCTGAAAATTTTAGTTCAGTCCTCAGCAGCAGGAAAAAAAGTAAATAAAGTGTTAGGAGTTATTTTTAAAGTGGTAAAGAAATAACAAAAAATAACAAAAAAAACCCAGAGAACATTAAGCCACTGTATAAATCCATAGCATGCCTGCCTCTTGAATACCACGGGGTACTAAATGTTCCATCTCAAAGATTGAATAGAAAAACTGGAAAAGGTTCAAAGGCAGCAATAAAGCTAATCAAAGCCTGCAGCACTGAAGAAAAATTAAGTAGGCTTATACTTGTCAGCCTGAAAAAGATGCAAATGAAAGTGGTTGTGGTAGTTTTATGAAGTCACGGGTGGTAGAAAGACAGTGGAAATGGAACCAGTGGTAAAGAAACATGGGTAAAATTTCCTTCTGTCTGCAAGGCTGGAGCAAGATCACATCCTACAGAGGATATAGCATGCATACACCACTCCACGCTATGCTAGCATTTCTCCCCTTCCCCTGTATGCGTGGCTGTGTGTAAAGTGAAACAGGATACAGCAAAGCAATCCAGTCTGCAGAGACAAATTTACGCAAAAGCATTCTTTTACTACCAAGGCCATAAGCAGCCAAGGCACTAGCTGCAAGGTCAACCCCTTCTTCCTGATCATATATACACACCACTGCCAGAGCTTCACAGAGATTAAGTCAATTCTGCCTGCAGACATCTGTCTTGTATGCTTCAAATGTCTGAAAACAACAGTATAGTTAACAGTCATAGGAAATACATTTTAAAATATCTCATAATGATCTGAAAAGAAGTATCTCAGAGACTTCCATGGTCAGACCAAGATCTGTTGTCAGAGAAGGTTGAAGAAAAGATCATTTGCAGTGTTAACCCTGCCATATTATTCAGCAATGGAGTTGACACATGGCCCTCTCCAGTTGCTGACCTAATTTAACAAAGAGTCATCTCATGAGACATCCTTTTAGTGACTCAGAGGACACAGCATAAGAAAGAGATGAGGGGTGAAATTCTGCCATATGTTGTAACATATGTACAAGAACGTTCAGTGCTTGCACTGCAATGAATTTATGTCAACAGCAGGCTCTCCAATTTAAACATACCATGATGCATCCCAAAGAACAGCCACATTTAAACAAAATAAAAACAGGTGGGTTGTTGAGTACTATTATTCTTTATGAAACCTAACAACACACCTAAGAATCATATTTTAAATTTGAACTCTGATTGTCTTCTGTTACAAATGGCATTAACAATGTTACAGTATCTGATATTGTAAACTACAGCAGGTAACATGCCCCCTATCTCTTTATATGAATTTTGGACAATACAAAGGGCTTAAATGATTATTACTTTCCACATGTAAGACTCCTTCTAGCCAGGAGATACATTGCTTTCTGTATGTTATATATAGTAGGCAATTCTGTTCTTACCCAAAAGAATTTACAATCTTTGACTATTCAAAGACTTTACAAGTGCTTGAAATAAAGTTCAAGAGGTTCAACTGACTTCAGTAAAACTGCAGATGTTCTCAATATTAGGTTTATAAAAAGATCTTTGTTTGGCCAGGGCCTAAGATCTTAGTCCTGCACAGATCTTCTGGGTTTGTTACTTCAGATAATTAATCACTCTACAGAAACTACAGAAGTGTACAGCATGAAGTGGGTATATATTTCAGCCTATCTGGAAATGAAATGACATCTTATGTATGTTTTATGGAAATACCCTAAAAGGAAATTTCTGAAATTGCCCCTGGCAGTTAAGTTTTTCTCAGGATTTTGAGAACTCTTAGAAGTCAACTTTTTTGCTTTGTGACAAAATAAAATAAAATAAAACAATTTTTATATACCGTATACCCAATTTTTAAAAAATACTGTTTGGGGTCTTCAATGATCACGGTAAAATACAGGTAAACACAACAGCCAAGAATTCAATGGAAAACAGTTACAGAAGACTGGGGTTTATTTATATAACTATGACTATTAGTACCATATGAAGTCATAATGAAATCATATTGGCTAGCCGTTTAGAAGAGATTATATCTCTGCATATAGGTGTTGGTAAGAGAGGATTTAAAATAATGTGACTTTCAGGAGTAGGAAACTGGGCTGAGGCTTGTGTACAATCATATCAGAGATGAAGATGTGGGGTGGAGAGTGGTAAGAGGAGCAAGAAGATGATTGTTTCTTTATGTTCCTGTTGCTAATTATTTTTCCTGCCATGTCCCTTCATATCATTCCACAAATGCAGAAGCAGTGCAGTTATACCAATTGACGGGTTCACTGGGATAGAGATGATTTTCTTCTTAGTAGCTGGCACAGTGCTGTGTTTTGCATTTTGTATGAGAAAAAATCTTGATAACACCGATGGTTTTCATTATGGCTAAGTAGTGTTTATACTGTCAATGACTTTTTAGCTTCTTAGGCCCTGCCAGCTAGAGGGCCAGAAGGGCACAAGAAACTGGGAGGGGACACAGCCAGGACAGCTGACCTGAACTGGCCAAAGGGAATTTCCATACCATGTGATGTCATGCTGAGTATATAAACTGGGGGAAGAAGAGGGAAGAGGGACATGTTCAGGGTTATGGCATTGTCCAAGTAACCATTACACATGATGGATCCTGGCTTTCCTGGAGATGGCTGAGCACCTGCCTGCCCATGGGAAGTGGTGAATGAATTCCTTGTTTCGCTTTGCTGCATATGCAGCTTTTGCTTTACCTATTAAACTGTCTTTATCACAACCTACAAGTTTTCTCACTTTTACTCTTCCAGTTCTGTCCCTCATCCCACTGGGGGAGAGTGAGCAAGCAACTGTGTAGGGCTTATTTTCCGGTCAGGGTTAAACCACGACACCAATATAAATATGTTTTCACCAATGCTAACTCAGGTAGCAACCTGCAGAAATAAGAGCAAAAACTGTCCTTCAACAGCAAATTACAGCAATTCATACTTATTTACCCAGCTATAACATGCCTTCTCACTCTGAATTTGTACTGCTGTGTCATATCTCATAATACAAAATATATAATTCTCTACATTTCTACATATTTGAGAAATTGATGGCAGTTCTATTTTTTTGTCAGTACAAATGTGCAACAAAGATCATTTTGTGCATAACATACAAAAAGATGCATACACATTTCAAAGCCTGCTGCATATATAGCAAATTGAAAAGTAATGGCACGTGCTGCAAAACCGAGAAAAGAGCAGGGGCTCTAATATCTTGATTACCAAGACTAGCATAACTCTATGCTCACTCTGTGCTTCATTGTCCTTTAGTTGTAGGCTGTATTTTCTTTATTAATATTTACAAAACCTCGGGTTTGGTCTTTTACAATGATACAAAAATGTTAAGTTCTCTTGCTAAAAGTTCAAGATAGGATAACACATTTGTCCATCAGGGTCCTCTCCTTCATATGAATGTAACATAGTGTAAACTACCCATATGTTAGAGCATATGGCAGAATATACCTTATTCTTCATTCTCAGTGTAAACAAATGGCTCTTTCACAGGGGGATACTGAGTTAAATTGGGCCACATACTGAGTGATTTTTGTTTTTGCTAGAGCAGATTAACAAGAAACAACTGAAAATCCAAGATGGACCGCAACTTCTTTTTCACTCCTAAAAGAAAAAAAAAGACAACAATTTAAAATACAACCACGCTATATAGGGCATATACATTTAGGCCTTTTTTAGTAGATTTTTAGAGATTTCCTCTATCTGCCTCCTACCAAACCAATAATGTTAAGTGATCAGTAGATGGTAATTATTTCTTATTCTAGCTTTATTTCTCAAATCCTTTCAAGAACTAGGCTTTATGGCACATTCTAGAATGCTCAGTTTCAAAATTACCTTCAAAATCATTTTATAATTACCAAAGAACCTCTGTGCCCAGCATTTGAAATGCAAACAAATATTTCAGTTCAGTTTTGTCCCATTTTAAAGGAGAAACAGAAACACTTAAATCTTGGTAGCTTGTACTCCAATATACTACTACACTATAAAACCACAGAAATATACCAAAAACTCTATTACAATTTCATAAAGAGTAATACTGGAGACTAGAAAAACTATGAGAGCAAATGAAACTTAAATCTTGATTTGCGGTAGGGAATTACCTGGCTGCTGCCACAATGGCATCTAATATTTTCATACTTGTCATAAAGAGGGGGCAGTAAAATCTTGATTGTATTTCTATATGAAGTAGGAATGGCACACAGGTCAGATGGAGAACTGATTTAAATAATAGCAAGCCTTGATTTATACACAGTGCCCAGATTTGAATACCCAAAATACAATCCTATGGAAACTACAAATTCAGTAGGCTGCTTTCCTGTTCAAGTGTCTATTCTACAATCAGCCGTGCATCTTTTACAGCAAATAATAGAGTTCTGGTTCAAGAAAAAAGGCGGAGACACATCCTCCAATGTGAGCAGAACCTGTACAGAGAGGAATTAAAGACCATAAAGAATGAGCTGGGAAAAAGTTAATTTCTACTTCCCTGCTCATTTTGCTAACCTGCTGATGTCAGCTTTTGGTGCTAAAGTTAGTGTAGTTAAGGAACAGCTAAAACATTTACACCAGGCTGCAGGTCCTCCAAGGAGCTAAAATTCAAACAAAAATTGGGAATGGCATCACAGAAAAAGTATTTTTTTTTTATAGTTTTTGATTTATTTTTGCTTCAGCTGTACCTTTTGTCACCAACAAATTTAGTGACACAACTCCAGCTGATCAAGTCAGATTTCTGGATGTGATAGGATAAAGAAGGAGAAAAGCACTCAGGCTAACAAATAAACTAAAAATTTCAAAAGATTAAATAGTTGAATTAACTCAAGTAAGCTGAAGTATAATTGACATATATATAAACTCTCAAGCTATATGAGACCATTTAATGGAACAATTATAACAAGTATTCTCTTTTCCAAGCCAAACAATTTGTGCTTGAATTGTGATGTTCCTTTCAGAAAGTTATCTTAATTTCAGACCAGAAAGAATCCACTGGAAGAATGTTGTTTTGCTGTTCCAAAGGTTGTTACACTTATTGAAAATTCACACCTCAGATCTGGTGTGGCTCTAGTTTTTTCTTCAGTTTACTAGACTCATTATGGCCAGTTTCTGAAAGAAGGGTGAGGGGTTACATTAACTTTCCTCTTGTAAGTAATTAGAAACCAATGTTAAATTACCTCTCAGTTGTCATTCTGATGAATTAAAGCATAGAGCTATTTTTTTATTCATTACTGTATTTTTTTTATTCCTTGAATCTCTCTTGGAATCACCTCCTGCGTGATTCCTGACTGCGCTGATCACCTGACTGCTCTGAATCACCTCCGAAGTTTCCAAATCCTTTTCTGAGTCTGATAAAATGAGTTAAAAAAATATAATCAAATTCCAGTTTCTTTAGCCTTTGAAAAACACAGTAGCAGCCATCACAATGTATCACAGTAGTTGTATATTCTTATACAAAATAGGCCTATGATAACCTAGTCATGTGCCACCTCATTTTGTTGTAGATTTTACTTTATTGTATGCACATGGTAGGAGTGTAACCAATATACTTCTAATAGAACGGAGCTGTTACCAAGTGCTTGGTATCAAGGTGTACCAAGAATGCATCATTCACATTTTGCTTCATGTTACTCTGGAGTAGTGGTATTTGCTGTTTTTTTAAAAAGGGTTGTGTTATAACAGCTTAAGATCTTCTTAAGGTGTCACTGAAAAAAAGTTTTCCACTGCTGAAAGCAAGTTAATCAGAGTTCATCTCCAGCTGTGAAAAACCATCCCAGCAATTAAGTATTTAGTGCGTTTGAAGACATAAAGCAATGCAAACCTAGTCTATACATAAACATTATAAACAATGACTTGCTCTGATTGACAGCCCCTGTCAAAACCAGCAGCATAATCATAGCCTAAATCTTGAGGAGTCAGACCTGGAAAGCACATAGATAAAATGAAAAACAAAGGCACGTTTGTAATAGGTTTACATATAGCTAGATATGCCTGTGATTTAGGCCACCACTGACATGTTCAATTTGTGTTAGGCAGATGAATTAGGATGAAACAACTAGAGTTTTTCCTCCATACTTCAGTCAGATTGAAACAAAGTTAAATCTTCTTCAAATGCAAAATAGTTCATTAACTCTTTTGTTCAGTTAGCCTTACAACTTCCCAAATAAACTACTACCAAAATATTAGGGACAGCCAACAGCAGGGTAGTTCTCATTAGAATTAAAAGTTCTGCACAAATGTTTTTGATCTGCACAATTCAGTTGAAAATCTTTAGAAAAACTTCACTCACAGATTTCCATGTCTCTACAGCCAAGCAGGGGGAAAAAAAAAAAAAAAAAAAAGGCAAGCAAAACTGAAATAAACTAACTGCTCACAATTATTTTTCAAAATCGATGGTTTGAGGTAATTATTTTTCAAAATTGATGGTTTGAGGTTCACTGCATGAAGACCTGAGCTCCTCTCACTACTAAGTGGACAGTACATCCGACACCGGTAGTTTTCTATATAAAATCCAAATCAAACTGGCATATTTCATGCACATAAACATGTAGGTGATTCTTTGTGGCTTGCACAAGTGACATACAGCCCAGGCTTATGATGCGCGCCACATGGAGTCCTATTAATATGTCCACCTAGCTGAGGTTTTGCACAGGCAATTTATGTTATGCATCTACAGAGCAAGCCCACACTGATTGGTTTGGTGCCTGTTCATCCCAGCATGCTAAGATGACCTTGTCTTTTAGACAGAAAAGTACTGATTTCAGAATCAAGATGTGAAGATCATAAACATCCCTTCCTAAAGGACCATTTTCTACTATCACATCTACATTTCTGTCTATGAATAATATAAAAGGTGAATCCAGGGAACATACAAAGACTGCAGAGAAATTCAAAAGCTCTCATGGCATCACAAAAAATACATCCCAGGAGGAGTAGTGGGGACAAAAAAGTAATAAGGAAAATATAACTACATTCCAGATGTAATATGATGAACATATAAAAGACATTACATGAAGTGACTGCTCACAATAGCAGGAGATTAATATCCTAGGAGCCCCCTTTAGTCCATATTTACATGAATTTTAGCTCAATTTAGTCAGGTAAGACAGATAAACACATGTGCAACATCTATTGGGTGGCTTCTTTCTGAGTTATAAGAGCAACAGTTTTTCTGCCTGAGATGCATGCAAGCTAGTAGCTAGAAAACTCTGCTTTTTTGTGCTCCATTTCACATAAAGATCTCTGGAAGCAAAGCCACTGATTTAAACTTTGACCAATGTGCTAAAACAAGCTTATCTTTCTTCCTATTTGGGGCATGGTAGAGGAAACTGTGTGTTTGTGTATGCATGTTGAGGAGAAAATATTTTGGGTTTGTTTTTTTGTTGGGGTTTTTTGTTGGTGTTTGTTCCCCCCCCCCCCCCCCAAAGGAATGGACTTCAGTTACATTACTGCATTACTGTAGAGTGAGATATTTATTCTATCACAAATAGTTCTTTCATGTAAGAGAGAAATGGCAGGCAAGCACTAAGTCTTAAAGCCACCATAGGGAGTCTCTCTGTATATCTTTCTGATGTGATAGAAGCAGCAGGAAATATCCTCTCTGATTTAGTGTTTGGCAGACTAGTGTCTCTGTCGGTAGTCTGAAGGCCCTAAATGCCTGTTTGGAAAATGCATCATGACTTAAAGGTTCTATTTACCAATGAGCGGAAAACTACTTCTGAGAAATCTTGCATTTACCAAAAGAAAGCAAGAATGAGACAATAGTCACTAGTCTAATTCCACAATTTCAGACAATAACACAGCAACAATTGTGAAGATTAATTTTCATAACATAACAATACCCTGCTCTTTTTGTGTACCAACAAAATAAATGCCATGAACTAAGATTCCTTCTGTGTAATCTGAAGAATAAGGAAAGCCTCCAGCTTTGACACAAAATGATGTGTAAGCATCATCCTTTGCTTAGATTCAGTAGGCAGCATTGCCAAGTGAGGAATCTAGTGAAAATTCTGGTGCGCTTCCTTTACATGTTAATTTATGGAAAGGTCAGGTTTACCTGGCAACACAAAATGGTTGGGCCAGGTTTGACTGTTGATTGAGGTCTGGACTGTGTGATAGATGTGTGACAGCAAGAAAAGTATTTAAGCATGGGATCAAGGGTAGCTCAGGTTTCGGCAGTTACACATCTCGGTTTCAAGCTTCTAGACTGTTTGTCACCCTCTAAATATTTTTATGACTGATCCATGGAAAATGTGCTCTGGAAGTTATTATTAATAAGAATTACTTTGGTGATGTAATGACAGCAGGGCCTGCTTCAGCTCTGCTTCATCCTGGTGATGCAGAATCAAACTTTTCATTTATACGTTCTAACAATTTTCTATGCTTTGCCGCACTTTTCTCATTTTTTATTGAACTTGAAAGTCCTTTGCTGTTGCTGAATCTGCCCAAGAGAGACCACTGATAGGCATTTGGGCTGCTGTACTTCACTTCCTACAAACCCAAACTATCATCTGTAACTTAATAGCATAAATATTTGTCCTTAAATACCTCTGTCTCATCTACCATGAAGCACCTCCTTACTGGTTAAAATGTCAAGACTGGAAAATTCACTAGTCATTTCTAAAATGGGCTGCAAAATACAAACTGTGGTTTATGACATTCAGGCATTAGTAGTGGGTTTATATTTTAATATCTGCCTTTTTATCCCTGCAAACTTTGGATGTTCCCTGCTTCTATACTGAGTGAATTTTTTCCTCTTCCATTCACACTGCCAGCATTTCTGTTTTGACCATTCATCATTTTATATGTCCAACAACCTGTTCTGATCTACCATTAGGCAAAACTCTGGAAATTTTTGTCAACTTATAACAGAAAAGTTAAGCTGATTATGCATATATATTTAATTGAAGAAAAAATACTATGCCCCTTTTACAAAGAATAAGCTTTTAATTTTTCTGTTTTAAACTAGCGATCAGCTTCTATGGTTAAGGGCTAGCTTATTCCTTTGATGTTGGCTAGTGAAGATCCTTGGAACATAAATGTATGTAATAAGCCAATACTTTTGTCTGCCTTTCTGCTACTCTTGAGGGTGTCTCAGTTCTGGCAAGCAGACGGGTAATGGGAATTAGAAGGAGGGGGGAAAAAACAGCAATAAAAATATAAATCACAAAAGGAAGGAAATCCATTTGGTCCTTGGCAGCAAAGACACCGCGCAGCTAATCCATGCTGAGTGCAATCCAATACTGCTTTATATAATCCTGTTCTTGTGGAAGAAAATTAAAGTTTAATGCAATAACAGCTGACACAAATCACTTTTGTTGCCCAGAAACAGATTAAAGAATAGTTAAAATCATACAAATCTAATTTCTTTTCTGTTGCTGTTGTTTTATTTTATCCAGTGACATCTTTATTCTTTAATCCACAGCATCAGTTTTTGATTATTAAGCATATATTCCCAATGTAAGAGTCATTTTGTTATGGAGACAAGGGGAAAGAAAACAGTCACAGCCAAGAAATTATTAGTTCTTAAATGGTACATGTTAAAGCTTTCAAAAATCCATATTTTTTATAAGTTCATATGGGTCCTTGTCTTTAATCAATCTGTACCAAGGGGACTTTAAAATAAACATAAAGACACTAGAATGCTATCAGTCATAATTGGAGCTGTACAGGTCACTCCCATTAAATATCACTCTTGTGTACATATGCATTTGTTGTTCTGGGATACATTTGATATCTGCCAACAAGAGAACAAACTGAGAATTTCTGCAAGAAGGACAACAACGTAAGAGAGAGCAGTGATCCTGGATCTTCCATTTTGTTACTCCAGCTATCAGTCTCAACATGCTTTTCATCAGCAAATTGGACTGAAAAAAAACCAAAACAAAGTAAGATGAAAGCTGATACTGGGCATATTATGCCCCATACAGTAAGATCTTTCGTTATAGAAAAGGTTAAAATTTATCTCAAACTTTGATTAGACTTATAACTGTGTTGAAATAGGATCAGGTTTTCCATTTTCTTTACCTTTGTCCCCAGCTCCAGCATATCCCCTCTCACAAATTCATTTGGGAAACCTCCCTGCCTTCACTTCATATTGGCAATACAACATAACTTCAGATGTATGTGAAGAGAATCCAGGAGTCATTGTACAGTTACCATTTTTCCCAATAGAGCTATCAAAGAATTACCCAAGACACTTGAGAAGTTTGTGAAATACAATATGGAAGTGGAGAGGTTGCATAATTTCTCCAGTATTCCTCTTCCCCACACATACCTTTGCAACAGTATCTCTGCAGGCATATGACCCATGCTGACAGAAGGGAAGGGCTACTGAGGAGCTGGGGTTAAAAGCACATCCTAAAAATATGAGATCTCCCTCATTTTCATCGCACTATACTCCTCTCTTTCAGACTGTAGGTAAAGAGAAGCCAGCATCTTCTGGGAGTTCAAGGCCTCTTTACAGTTAAAGCAATTCTCCAGAACCGGTTTCTGAGCAAGCCTGTTTGCCCCAGAAATGCCACTCTGCAGGAACAACAGAAAGGAAATAAATCACAGGAAACTAAAACATCTGACACCCTAGGAGGAACCTATTGAGAGAAAATAAAATTACTAGGGTTTTGCTTTGCCTCAGTGACACCCAGCCAACTCTTTGACAAAAGCTATTTCGTATCATCTCGAAAAGTGTTCTTACAGAGAGGAAGAGATTAGCCCATGATCAGTTGTACCAGCAAGGCCAAAGTAAAAAGGCATCTGAAGAGCCATCTCCTACCTGAATTTCAACACGCATGCCTATTTGAAACCGGAGATTTCTCTGATGGCTTTATTAGTATTTGTTTTGCTCCACTTTTTAAAAGGACATCACTTGCAATTGGGCACATAAAGCACTGAATCTCATTGTTGGCACATGAAAGCAAGTCTATAGAGAGTATATGACAGGGTTTGTATACAGTTGTGAGGAAATAGTCCTAATAATCAAGTTTTAGTTAGAGACAGTGTGTTTAAAAAGACCAGAACATTTCCAGTAGAGAAAATGTAAGGGTCTCATTTTCCCTCTTTACCTCTTCTGTATTTACATGAGGAACACCACAACAGTATATTTTATTACCCTGCTATTCTGTGATGTACTCTGATTCTACGGGATCTGTCAGCAGTGGCTAAACTCAATTGGTAGCCTCTGGAGTGCTGTTGGATCTGTAGGTCAAGTTGTACTTTGCCAGACCACTTGTACTCGATTCCTGTGTGTGCTAGAAAACTTACTCAACGCAGTGCAGAAGTGGGGAGGGGAGAGAGAGGGAGAGTCTGTCTCTGTGTGTGTCTGTGTGTGCGTGTGTGTGTGTGTGCCTGTGTGTCTGTGTGTCTGTGTGTCTGTTTCTGTGTCTGTCTCTCTGTGTGTTTTCTAATCCCTTTGCAGCCTGCCAGGCTTAAACTGCAAATGTCATCATCATGAAGGCCGTAGTTGAATACAACAGGTGGGGTAATAAACCATGACATTTCTAGCAGTTTTAATTGTACTGGGTGTGCTGGGATACTTTTCAATACAAACACTGTTTCACTTGATGTCAGCAGCAGGACCACAGGCCTAGTTCTTACTCTGTGTCCACTTGAACGAGGGTGTTAAGTTCCCACCTCCAATATGCTTTATGACCTTTCAGGTGGTGAAACCTCTGACCTTTATCATTCCCATTTTGCTGGTTCAGCTGCTGGGTGGTGACAACCTGCTAGACTCTGTGTCTGGTCTAAGGGTGATTTACTGCACAATAGAATTAAGGCATTAGCATGGCATTCCTGTCCAGCCAAACCCCAAAGGGCTTTTTGGTGGTTGTGGGAGAGGCTCTCTGGAGAAAATTGCAACATACAGGGATTTGTTGTGAGCCTATTGCCGCCTAGTGCCAAGGCAATTCATAAATTTAAGTGAAACATGACATCTATACTCCAGTTATTTTTTTCGTTACAGCTCTTCCTTATGACAGTTTAGTAGATGCATTCCTGAATAAAATGCTAGCCTGCTACTCCAAGAGCAAGACACAGCCTTCATCCTTCTTATGATTTTTCCTGATTTTACATTATAAATATTATAGCCAGGAAAACAGATGTAATTAAGACAAAGTATATTTTTTAAGCTCCAAATTAGCATCTCATTTACATCATAATTACTCTATTGATGTCAATTAATCTATTTTGAATCCATAGCAAATTAAGAACAGAGACCAAAATGTGCCCGATTTTTTTCAAATTATTATTATTAAAAATAATAGTAATAAATCTTCTTCCTAAAAAAATTAATGTTTATAAAAGCTTATTCTGCTAAATAATCAAGTACTGAGGGTTAGCTTTGAAAACAGCCTTCTTTCATTCTAAGATATGATCGTTTATATTGCTTTAATATAGGATGAATATCAAAATTACATTAGTATTTTCACATAAGGCAGCAAAAGACAAACCTGATATGCTCTGTTTCAAAACAGCTTTTTCTCAACACTGAAAATATCAAAATGACGACTTGGAGGAACAGAGCAGTGAAAAAAAGGTGTTAAATCACAGGTTCAGAAAGAACAAAAGTAACATGCAAATCTGTCAGAATAAATTCCTAGTAACTTACATTTCATGAAATATATTTGTTTTCTAATTAGATATGAACAACAGTAATTTCAGTGTATGCTAAGGATTCCAACTTTTTTCACTGCTACAGACTTGTGGGTTTGTTTTGTTGTTTTTTTCCTGGAATCTTACTTGGAATGCTTCTTTCAATACATGTTTTTTTTAAAATAAAGCTTTACATATGTGTTTGGTACTGAAGCTAGGAGCCAGCTTTTAATCTTGAGATTTGTTAAATTTCTTTCAGTTTACTGTGTTTTGCAAGCCTACTAGCAGACAAAAGCATCCTTTTAAGTAAATCAGGTGTCCCCACCTGCCAAATTTAATGCCTTTTTGCCTTGGTCCCAGTTACTTCTGGCTTTAAATCTTCTGTTCTGCAAGTTATTACAATGGGCTCCTCTGGAACAAATTAAACACTTCCTTGCCAAAAATCAGATCTATTTAAAAATAAAACCCATGTTGAAGCAAGTTTAACTATCATTTCCAGTGATGTCAGTGGCAAAGTTGTTGCTGGAATTGTAAAATAAATAAATAAATAAATAAATTAATTAAAATCATCTCCATAGAGTCAAAATTCTTTCAGTATTACCAATATTTCCCTTTGATAAGGAAAAAATCATTACAAAATCAGAACCAGTGAAAAAAGGAAAATTCCCCATGAGACAATAAATCAAGGACTTACTTTATGGCAGGCTACCTACAAAACCCTCACTCATTTTCAGTTAATCAGCTTTAAAATAAGCGTAAGTTTCTGTCTACATGGTATTTGATTACAAAGTCACATTGACTTCACTAGTATCAGTGTTGTTTAATTGGGCTTGGGGAAGAAAAACTCTGGAAACTGTATGTCAGATTTAAGATGCAAGGGATGTCTTCTCCAGTCTGCAGGCAGTGTGGGACATTGTTGTAAGGGATGTGAAAGTTTTCAGGTGTAAGACCCAAAACGTATTTGCCACTCCAGACATGATGCTCTTGAATTCACTTCCTCCTGCTTTTCCATAGCTCAAGCACAAAGTCCTAACTAAGACCCTGGCTTCCTGCTGAAAAATCTAAAATGGATTTGCATGTTGCTGTTTCAGACCTCATCAGAACAATGAAAAGCTGAAAATATAGGGACATCACAAATAGTGTGAATGTTTTGTAAAAATCAGTAATAACTAATACAGTAACAATATTAATTAATGCATTTAATTTAATGCATTTAAATTTAATTTAAATAGATCACAGGCTGGTAGTATGTCACTAAGAATATGTGGCCAGAGTACTGGATCCTAGCCTTAGTTCTGAGTGACCATGCAGCCTTCTTGTCTCTCTGTGCGTCTGGTCTCCTCTTACACCTGCAGCCCTGAGCAGCTCATCCCACACCAGGTCAGAGCTGTCCCAAATTCAGTGTTCCCTTGACAGCAAGTGTGCAGATTCACCCACTCATCAGTGCGATAAGCCCACCAGAATATAGCTCACAGGGAGTGATTTCTCTTATCCTGAGAATTACAAGAGAGCTGTCTCTTACACATGCATAATCAATACCAGCAGAAACCACATATAATAAAGCTAAATTTTAAGACTTAGCACCAGTGACAGCCTCAAATGCCATCCATGCTCTCACAGCACCTTACAGCAGTCAGAAATAACAGCTCTAAACAGCCCCTCCGATCCCAGACCCACCGTGGAGCGTGGCTTGTCGCTAGAGACCACGGGAGCATGGCAGCACCTGCGGTTTTGGCCTACTCAAGCGTGTTATAAAATTGGCTGTTTTTCACAGGCAGGTTTGCCGACTAATCCCATGCCAAAAATGTATTTTATCTAAGAGGTAAAATATTAACTGGTAGGGGGCATGGGGGAGAACACGGAGAAAGAACAGTGTTTTATGTCTGTTGTGCTGCATGATTTCTACTCCAGTTGCACTGTGTCCTTGTTCTACAGCACAAATGCCTATTATATGCTCACCGAATTCTGTTTAGTCATTTCTTGTGGTTATCCTGAAATCTGTATTGGTTTTAATAGTTCAACCCCTGCTGAATAAAGTTGGTACATTTGTAGTATGAATCTAAAACAATAACTATTGCAGGGGGGGTTATATTTTAATTAACACCTCATACAGTGTTTTTCTTTTGGCTATTTAAGCTATGCCACTAGCACCAGCTCAGGCATATTGTTATAGTCAGGCAGTAATGATAACTCTATATAGTGTAGAGGCAAAAATGGAGGAAAATATTCTTTGAGTGTTTTCTTTGAAGTGATAGAGACTTCATCAAATGTGTTGTAATGAGTGGATTCCATCGGTTCCACTAGGTGAACAAAAGAGGCATTTTTAATGTAAAGATTAGCTGGTGTTGCTTTTTCTTAAAATCTTAGAGTTTTTGTCCAAAACCAAGTAGGTTTTCTGGTTTGTTTTTCTGAAAACTTGAGTGTTCACTTACAATATAGATATACAGATGTACAACAGACACAAATCTCCATCAGTCACCCTGTATTCCCTAACCACAGCCATAAACTGAAGAAACAGTATCTGAAAGCTTGAGCATTAATAAGAACACTATTTGTCTGGCTGCTTAACTACAGCGACAGCAGCAGATTCTCAGATAGATTAATATAACCTGAGCAATAGCGCACACCTTGTTGGTATAATCTATTCCAGTTGCAGATCCTCTTCTCCAATTGGCCAAAAACCCAACACTGGTAACTTATACTGCTAATATAACTGCATCTTCTAGGCTTTTATTGGTACAGCAGCTTATTGCACCCCTGATCAACACAGCTATATTGACAGAGTTTATGGTATAGGCATAGTCCTTAGTTTCTAGTCCAAATTGACCTATCTTTGCTCTGCTGAGACCATCAACTTGAAACCCAAACAGGAAGAAGCTGATTAGTCGGTTTCCAGTAGGACATCAAAAATAAACGAAGAAAATCACTCAGATGATTAATCCAATCTGCCATCAAAATGTGGCTGGTATATTCCCAGTGGTATTGAAGACCTGAACTCTGTTTTTGAACTATGGGTACAAGTACCGCAATATTTGTTCATTTTCTTTACTGCATGTTTATCTTGAGTCAATGTTGGTAAACTGATTCTTGTGCTGTAAAAGAGTAAAAATAAAACATTTTTTTTTTAAATCTAAATTGCTTTAAAATGCATTTCAGAGAGAAACAGCATGTAATGAATACCTGGCCAGATTCAAACAGGCTATTAACCAAACAGATTTCAAGGAAGAAAGGAGAGGAAAAAAACCACCCTAACCCTCAAATTAAAAATATTCTGCAATTGAAAAATTAGATGTTACAGGGACTGTCAGGTATAGAGATGCTATGAGGCATTTTAAACAGAGAGCTTGTTTTCAGCTCCCGGTTGAACTCCTCAGGAATTTTTTACTGGGCTCAACATTGTTGTAATAATAAACACTCTTGTCCATTGGTTTCTGTGTGCACAATGCACATTGCTTTGAACAGCTCTTTTAAAGTGAGATTGATAGGTCAGGACATGTCTCCCTTGTTATTACATAAATGGGCCACAAGGCCATTTCAATCTCTTATTGAAAGTCTGTGTAGCAGGGCACTCTTTAGCACAGTTCAGCTTGGTGAACCCCTGTTCACAGAAGGGAGGACTAGAAAATAGGCATTACACATCCATATAACTTAAGCAAAAGCTGTCATTATCCCAATTCATAGATGGGATTTGACCAGGAAATAATTAAACGTGAGAGGGCAATGTTTTTTGACAGTATAGTATGCAGGAAGCAAGAAAAGAGTAGTTTAGTGTGCTTAGATTACTTAAAATGCATTATTATCTGGTACCATGCACGTTGCTCTGCCTCTGAACTACAAAACTCCAATAAATAGCTTTTCTACTCTGTGGATGCAAGTGCAAGCATATTCTTTGGGTCAAATGTATTCAGACATCTGCAGAAAGACAAAGACTTTATTAGGTACTGAACAATCTTTCTAATAGCAGAATTTCAGCCAAGAATGTAGCTCATAACCTCAGGTGATAAAGCAAAGAAGCAATAAAATTACAGACGACAGCTAAGACAATTTTTTAAAGTGCTGTCGAAACCTTATGGTAACCAAATGAATGTATTATAACAAAAGGGGACAATGATAATATGCTGTTGATTCATTACATCAAGTTTTGCTACATTTCTAAGAATGTCACGTGTGAGATGCCATTGAATTTCAATTTGCTATAATAATCTAAACTGTAATGATAATCCTTGTTCATTTTAGTCCATAAAGTGTTCCACAAAACCACCCTGTTCCAATAAACTGCATAAAAATCAATAATTCCTAATTTATAAATAGGTATGTAAGTAGAAAAGGTAAGAAACCTTGTGAGGCCGACAAAAAAATCTGCTGCTGGAGCTAATGTAAGAGTATAAACACGTGGCATGAGTTTAACTCTGTGGCTGCTGCTGACATCAGTGGCAAAATTAATTTTTAAAAATACCACCCCAGAGTTCATGGCTTACAAGCCCTTATACTCAGCCTTCTATAAAACACTTCAAAAATTAATCAAATATCCAAAGTTAGAAAAAAAAAATAAAAGGGAAAGAAGAAGAAAATCATGTACCAGATAACACTAAAACTCTATAGAGCTCTGGAACTGTACACTTCTTTCAAGCTGACAGTGTATAATCAAACAACAAGGTATTAGGCACTCTGTTAGCTTATCTGCTTGATCATCTTGCAAGCACAGGAAGAGGAACAGCTATGAATAACAACTATATGCAGACAGGTATCCAGGGCCTCTTTTTAAATGACTGGATTTATAGAACCTTTACACTCCTAATTCAGATTTTAAAAAATATCTGTAATAGGAAAACATACCCAAAGTAATCTACAATGAGGATGCAAGCCAGATTGCAATGAGCAAATACACTTCAGTCACAAGGAACCCCCATTTCCCTTCTTAGCCTTGTTAAGACATTGAAGTTGTAAAGCTTTGAGGGAAGGCTGGTTCTGTTTTTCTAGGCTATGAATCTCCACATGTTAGTTCTTTCAAAGGGAAACAATTTCTGATTGTGGCATAAGCTTAACCTGCCATCTATTGTGCAATAGTGTATGAGGCATGAACTTAGATTTTGGATTCTGTAAATGCTAACACATGTTATACTAACAAATTCATACTAACTGTGGGCCAAGTTTGGTAGTTCTCACCCAGACAAAACACAATCAAAGCTGAACAACATTTAAGTGAAGGCTACAGGATTTGGCAATTTTAGCCTTACTTTCTTTTCCCCTTTGGAAAGCCAAGGCAAACTGGTTTTATTTCATTTTCTGCATGCCTTGGGGGCATGTAGAGCAAAAGGGATTGGGACAGGGAAAGAACTGGGAAGGGAAGAGCCCAAGTTTTAAAGAAATATTCTTATCCTTGCTCCATAGGTCCTGACTGCACAAAATCCACATGGACAGTGCATCAGTGGTGAAGGTATGAGTGCAGCTCCTGGGAGACTTCAGAAGACCTAAGGGGTCAGTAGGCTTCTTACGAAATTCATTCCTTACCCACTACAGTGATGAAACTGGTGTCTCACAGGTCCTTGTTCGATAGCACAGTAAGCCACAAGCCCTCAGTGTGCACTCCTCAAGGCACAGCCAAGTTTCCCCCCATGCCTGTTGGGCAGAAGTATGACCTTAAGACTACACCTTATTGCTAAGCAAAGCTGAAGTAATATTATTAGTCTGCCACTGCTACTCTATTGATCTTCAGTATTAAAATAAATCTAAGATCTTCCTTTCAAATGAGTTCCAAGAACAGGATTTTATTGTAGGTTTTCTGGACATAAAATAGCTAATCAAGCAGAAAATGTGTTTAGTAGTTTATAAAATGGTAAGTTTCACTGTAAGACATATAAGAGCAGTGATTTATTAAGTAATATTATTCTAATGATTGTACTGCTATATTATTCTTACATTGTCAGGCAATCTGTAGAAATTTGTTCTGCTTCAGGCAATCCTTACCCTTGCTATACAACTGTTGTTACATACGTTTTTCTCATTATGATAAGTACTTTGATCTCTCAGCAAATGTTCAGCATCTTATAAACTACAACATAAAACCTACATAAAGCAAAGTGATGACTAAAAAGATCATAACAATCACGACTGTGGTTCTCAGATAACCCTAAATTACACAACGGAAAAATAAGGGGGGAGGGGAGAAGAAATGCTTTGATTGTCAGCAGACATTTAAACTCTTTTAAGCATCAGATTATTTTCTCTTTCAGTGATGTCCCTTGGAGATCTGATTTTACAGTCATCAGAAGCCAGGGTCAAGTATAATACCTCCCTTTCAGAACTCCTTTTCCAAAGAGCACTAACCACAGCCTACTTTACTGAGAATATACCTAGCCAAGCACAGGTATGAATGCATAAAGCCTTTACTTCAGTGCCTTTAACACTACATTCTGCAGACAGTTATCAAACTGAAATGCACAGTTTAGCGAGATTTATGTTAGCTGTAGGTCAGCCTTTTCTATTAATACAGTAGATATGCCTTCTCATAGAGAAGAAGCTCACAGTGTGGCCAAGACATGGATGTGTGAGGTCCTTTAAATAATTAGAAAGCAGCCCAGTAGCTCAGCCGTTCTTCCATTATTTCATTCATTCATTTTCTTTCTGAGAGAAGAAAAAAAGCATTATTCCCCATGGCAACGTATGAAAATTAGATTGGCCCAGTTTGAGCAGGAATCTCAGAATTAAAGCAGTTTTCAAAAAAGTAAAACTTGTGGTAAGGTGACAATCAGCTCCACTATCATGCAAAAAAGCTTTGAGTGGGGAAAAGACAAGATTTCTCTAGGCCTGTAGACTGACATAGTCTGGACTTGCTAGAGACATTGTCTCATTTTCCCTTTTGAAGGACATTCCTTTCCTTCCTCTCCTCCAGCTTCCTCACTTTTCCCTCTCTTTTGATGTCACTCATCTTTTCACCACCAGTAGGTAAATCAGAGCAGAACCCTGTGCTTCACACAAAGCCTTTCTATGCAAAAAGGCTCAAGGAAGACCTATAAGCATTGCAAAAAACAACTTAACAAACATGGGGAAGGAGAAAACGCTGAAAGATAAAGAGGAAGCTAGCAAAAATCTGTATCTTAAAAGAGAAAGATAAATAACCTTTCAAAAGAAGGAAGTGCATGAGTTTTAGCATTTCACCAACAGTGCTTTGCAGCTGGAGACCGACTGCTGGCATGCACCAGCAAAGGCAGAAAATAACCTAACAAGCATAAAACCAAGAAAAAAAATCACTTTCATAAGAAGTTACAACATTCAAGAGCAACTCCTCCAGCTTTATAAATCACTGTTTGCAGGGGCACTATGGTGAATCACTGTGTTTCTAGCACTAGTTGCACTGTCACAGCCTCTGTCAAAGGCACTGCAAATCTGACATTTAGCAGCAAGTGGTCTGGGCTGAACAACTCAGGCCCGAACTACAACTTCCAAGCTATTTCGAAATGCTGTTTTGGCTGAGCACCAGCTCTGTGACTGCATTTGGAAGATCTGCCCTTCAAGTATTTCTTTATGGTTTTGCTGCCATAATTACAGAGGAAAAAAGAGTAAGAGCAGTGCTCATCACACCAGCCTTGACCACTAAATACCAGACATTTAAAAGAAGAGCCACATGTTACTTGAGTTAACACAAAAACATCATGAGTGACAAACACATTTTGCCCACCATTCTAGACTGACTTCAGGAAAATATTCAGCATCTATATCTGAAAACAAACTATAGGCATTTAATTTTGTTGGAGAAAAATAAAATTTGAGTAATGGAAGTGCTTTTTTGTACCAGCCCATGGTATTCTTAAATATGCTGATTTTCTTATGGAAAAGCTAAGAGTTTGTCAGATTCACTATTTTTATTTTCAAATTAGTAGATTTATGGACCACACTAGGAATATTGTTAATACTGAGGATCTTTTACGTTTAACTAAGGATGAACAGATTACTTTCAAGGGCAAGCACTGAGCAAAAGAAGATATGTCAACATTTGCAGAATATTACCCAGGCACCTATTCCTCACTGCAACTGAAAAATGCTTAGTATTTAATGGTATTGAAACATATTCATTTAATAAATATTTTGTTTTTCAAATCAGAATCACTGTAATTCTATCCCATAAATGGAATGCAAATCTATTCTTCCATAAACTGGAGGACAACATACACAGAGAGGCATGAAAATAATTTTTAGCAGGTTGTCAAAATGGTTTTGCATACAACACTGCAGATACTTCCTGCAAGGTCTTCCCTCAGTCCAGAATCTGTCTTCTTTATCGTAATCTTCTTACTGTACGTGTCATTGGTGTTATCTTCATTTTCTACTCTCAAAAGACCTGCTGTAACCCTCTGTGATGTCTGGTTTTGGGTTGGTTTGTTTGCTAAACTCTGCTAAAAGTATTCCTAGTTACTACTGTTAAAAGTCAACTTTTGTCAGCACACATGACAATTTCCACCCTTAATAACAGGAAAAGACAACACAATTTCAAGTAACTACTATCTGGCTGTAAACTAATGAGTTCGTATTTACAACTACTCCTAAATACCTCATGGGGGAAAGGGAATATATTTTCTTTAATGTTTGGAAAATGCTTTGAAGGCCTTAATAATGGGCATTACACACACACAGTAGCTATAAAGGATTATCATCTATTCTAACTACCCTATCATACAGAACTGTATTTAGTTACATTTAATTTTTAGCCCTCTGCTCTACTAAAAAGGTGATGAAATGAAGAAGAGGTGAACCCAGTTCTGAAAGCTTTTGAGTTTTTTGGAAGATAGAATTATAGATTACCTGCAAGCAGAACAAGCTAATATAAAGAACATTTTATAGAATTAAATTTAACATTAAAAGAGAAAAGAAACACACTTCATGGAGCAAAGGGAAGAAAACTTTCTACTTATCCAGCGGACCAATGTAACAAACAATTGACAGTGCAATTTTCTCACCCAGTCTATACATCTCCATTAGGATGTACGTGTCTATTAGGGACACATCCATGCAGCAATTTACAGGCAGACATGAACTTGCAATGCCTATATCCTGGGCAGCTCAAAGCTGCAAGATACATTACTGTAGAATTCAACCTAAAATATCAGCTTCATCAGAGTGCTTATGAGGTCTGTCTTTGGTCTGTGCTAACATGGTTTCTAACTGGTTTGGAGCACAGGCAAAATGAACTCACGTCTGCCTGAGAGCTGAGTGTAACCCAAAATTCAGAAAAGGTACCTTTCATGCTGGAGAACTGCTTATGCCTCTTTGACATGGCACAGTCTGCTCAGATGGTGAATTGACAATGAACTGTTCATCTTATTTGAAAAAGACAACAAAGAAGCTGAAAGCAACAGTCTGGTAACTCGTTAATCTAGTCTGTATCACAATGACCATCGTGTTATTTATATTAAGTAAGGGAGATACACATCCTTCAGCAAATTAAACCACTCCTCTTTCCTTATATGTCATTCTGCCCAGTCACCGTGCCCAAATGTGGGATTATAGTTAATCACAGGGAGATCATTTATCACTGCCATCACCTTGCTGAACCTCTCAGCTCTTGGGAAGGAAACTAGAGACCATAATGATGGTATTACTCAGGATTCTTGCCAATAAACACTAGATTTGGGTATATAGATGTGATTTGCTTGGGAAAAGAAGAACAAAAGGAGCCTTAGGAATATTTTTAATTAGAAAAAAACCCCACATATTAAATATGAAACATACACTCTAATAATAGTAGATGTAAATGCTGCCATCTACACACAAATGTACATGCTACCTGAATGTACATGCGTACCACCTTAATTAATCAGACCCAGTACCAGATCCAGAAAGCCAGTACTCAGCCTTATGTTACCCCTTCCCAGCTCACCTGGTGAGCACAGAAGACATGCTGCAGACAGAGCAGAAGTGGTAGGGTTCCGTGTCTTGTGAACTGCAATCCTCGATAAACAGTTCCAGCAGTGGGACTGGCAGTGGGGACTGGTGGTTTAGCGGGGTGGGAAGTGGCTGAGAGCCCTGCTTCTTCTACAGTCTACTACCTTGTTAAAAGCAGTTTAATCTGGCTAGTTGATTTGATCTGTGATTTTTAAGCCCCATTGTGACATTCTGGAATGACCTCTGGGCCAGGAAGAGTTAACCCATAAAATAGCACTTTGTGAATTAAACTTGGCATAAGCTCACCGTGCTTTCCTTCTAGGGGATTAAATCTTTACTATGCAAATTCTGACTGCAGACAGTCAAATGGATATATTGGTATAAATCACACTTCAGCACTTACATTGCTAAGAACAGTAAGAGAATATAATACACCAAGCAGATTTATATTCTGTTGGGTAATCCTCCAGGCTTGCCCTTGCTGAAAAGTCAGACCCAGTTTATGTCAGAAGCAGTCAATAATACAGAAAACTAATATATGGAATTGAGTGAGTGTCAACTGCTTAATTCATGCAGGGAAGGTAGCTTTTCTTTATTAACCCCTCCTCCCTGAGAAGGTGGTGCAATATTTTTGCAGCAGGGGAGCAACAGAAATTGTACATTTTAGAGACAGACGTTATCTAGCTAAGCAAGCATTATCAAAGCAAAACAAAACCAATAGCAACAAAATTCTGACAAGGCTGGCTTGCCTATGAAGAAAGGTGGGGTCCCTCCCTGAACCTTGAACAGAAACATTATTTTTTCCTCCACAAGAAGCCATCATCACTCTTTCACCAAAAGGAAGGTCACACCATCTTTCACAAAAGATTTGCCTGCTCATAATTACCGCCTGCAGTGTACAGACAAATGCAATCTTTTAAAATGCTAACTGTGTTATACTTGTACCTGAGGGATCCAATGGTACAAATGTAATGTGGCCTAACCAGTTTGTCTTAGCAAGACCTTACAGTGCTGATTTGAAACAGCTGAACTAAATCAACAGTTACCTTGAGCCAGAGGCCTTTGGAGAGCAATTAGAGTCAAAGCTTGGGTTTTGAACCCAATATGCCCTGTCAGTCTCAATGATTTGTGTTTGTTGTACTCAGCCTCATTTCCTGCGTGAAATATGAGGCTGTATAAAGAGGAAAAATTCCCAAGATTAAAAAATATTTGACCTCAGTGCATTTGTGAGCATGAAAGTACACATGTCTAAATGACCATTTTGGTTTGTAGTACAAAGTTCTATTGATGTTGGCAGGCTGAGCTTCCCTGTCTCAAAGCCACATGAATGGTTTCAAGTTTCAGCCAAAAAATGTTTTCCACATGCTTTAGTGTGGGCCAATTTACACAGCAGATTTTGTGGAGACTGTGGCCAAGTGCTTCATAAAGGGCTGCCTTCTTTGAGATCAGGGAAACCACAACAGACAAATTACTAATGCAATCTAATTATCTGCTTGAATATTTTTCCAGATGTATCTAATGTCTAAGAATACTGCAATAAAAAAGGTATTATTTGGCTCCTTGGACTGAAACAGTGGCATAAAGAACCTGCTTGTCTGCAGGGAAAGTTGTAACAGTGTAATTCTGCAACTGCCTTTAAATCAGTCAGACAAAACCGAACACCCCAAAGGTAGGCTATTTGATGCCCCATGTTTGGAATTAGTCTCCCTGAGGAAAACATGAATAAAGGAGTGCTTTTTGTCAAAAAGTGCACCTTGTTTTTCGAAGGTAATTTCCTTCATTTGAAGATCACAATTTGATATTGGGTAGGTTGATCTAATACATAACAAAGCATCTTTTCACTTAAATGAGATGAAAGACAAAGACTTTGGGCAGTGATATGTTGATACTTCTGAGTTACTTTTTGTTTTATTCTTAAAGTTCACTACAGGTAGATCACTCAGTACCCCAGTTCCAGACACATGTAAAAAACCAAAGGAGCTTTTACCAACACCGAGTCTTCCTAGATTGCCTACTTACTGTCAGTAAGGACTGGGTTCTTTCTTCCTACTAGTGTGCCTAAAAATCACAAATTGGCATAGGTTATTCAAACAGCAACTGACCATTCAGTAGATTTTTTCTGTAGTTCTATATCTTGGTCAAGAAATATAAATAGAAATATAGATGTTGGAGTTTCCATCAGAAGTAACACTAGTTTGCATAACCTGCAATTCCAGAAACACAGACCTATTTGTTCAAATGCTTTTACTTTTGTGTTTTACAAAGGATTTACATTAATGACTTCTGTAAAGGAGATCTTCCAATAACAAGATTTCTTAATCCCTACAAGAATATTTAATTTGAGGATATAATGAAAAGCCCTGTTTAA
Source organism: Falco rusticolus (assembly GCF_015220075.1). NCBI lineage: Eukaryota > Metazoa > Chordata > Aves > Falconiformes > Falconidae > Falco > Falco rusticolus. The sequence goes on along the minus strand of NC_051210.1, from coordinate 42,437,889 downwards.
TTTTTTGTTTTAATATTTAACTTTTCCTCAATCTACCACCTACTGGGAAAATAGTAGAGATAAAGCAGTAACTTACTATTTCTTTTCTGAGTGTTCTCAATCACAACCACAAAAAACCAGTATGAACAACATCCCTAATTTCTACCACGAACTACTAGGATGAGCACTGGTGCCAAGGTAATGTGGCTTTAAACAAGCTGGAGCTGAAACTGTGGCTGATGAATCTGGGCATAATATGAGAAGAATGCTGAAAACCACATGGGAGATAATGACCAAGCAGAATCTGCTTCGGTATTTTTGGCATTTCAGTGTGGCTTTTGAATTATTTGAGTTATTTTCATGCAATGAAGTTTGTCAGATGTGATTTACATGAGACTGCGGTTATGTGTGTACCCTTAAATACATGCATCAGAGACAGCATTTGCCAGTCTTATGACTTGGCTTATTGGATAAGGAGTGGCAACTGTGGGATGGAGAGATCAGTCCAAAAGCATAGCTGCCTAGAAACACTCCTAGTGGTTTAAATCACTGTATATTTAAAAAGGAAAACAAGCCATCACGCTGCCTGCCTTCTCTCACCACATCATGCTGCCTGCCTTCCTTTACCACATTGACTTGCCACAGCTCAGCGTGCTTACATTTATTTTTATAGAGCAAATTTATGGCTTTGTAAAACAATTCCAAGAATCTGAGAAATGACAGAAAATGGAATCTATACTTGCACAAATATTTGCAGCACAATGGCATATTAAACAATATAAAAGACATTTTACTAATCGTGTATAAACAATTTGTGTCCACCACCCCACCCCAAAGCAATTCAGTATTGTCAAGTTGTCAGTCAGTATTCAAAATATGAATGTTTTAAACAGATTATGTAAGTTTCAAATATCTTTAGTCAGCAGTGCAGATGAAAAGTAACTGATTGAGCAAAAAATAAAACCTGTAACTTGCCATAACTAAAATGATGCTTCAAAAGTTCTGCTATGGACACACTCCCTTAACAGCATATTTTTAATTTGTGTCAGCCATGTCATACAACCTAGCACTTTTTGGTCCTTTTTTCCCACACTAGGACCAAATTACCAAGGCAAACAGACAGTTCTGCAAGTAATATATACATGCCTATAGCCAAGCTATACATGAGGCTTGAATCACTCAGATTCAAGTGTCATGTGCATTAAATACTGAGAAAGAGTAATGTATTTCTTATTTCTTTCTCTTTCATGTAAGTATAGCATGCTCATTTAACAGTGCTACCATCTAAGTAAGAAACCTCTTAAGGAGCAGCTCTCCATGTTTCTGTATTAAGGAGAATAGATATTCTGTATTAAGGAGAAACATGCTTCTGTACTAAGAAGAGACTACAAGAGGCATTTAACTAATAAATATTTCTCGGTAGACAAGAAAACAGGAGCAAAGCACAGATTTTGTGAAAAGACTTAACTATCAAGATAACCAAGATAAAAGGTGTTTCAGTGTCCCAGTCCACTAAGGTTAGTCTTCATAAACATCATAAATCTTTGATCATATACTGTATAACACGAGCTCCTATCCTTCTAACATTTAGCAGACTATCCGAAAAAACAGTATGCCAAGTGACCTCAACAGATGCCCACTAAAGAATGTCATCTTTCTGTCACTTTCTAAAGGAAAAATCAACAAGAAGCTCAAAACTGATACATGCATTTCAAGTAACGCTATGCTGTATGTACCACATTGGTGTAAAGTACTAGCTTTCAGCTGTTTTCAAAAGTATGCACAAGTACATTTTGCAATTACTCTACAACAGGCTTACAACTTTAAAGCAAAATGCTGAAAATGTTAAAAGCTAAGCAATGTAAAAAATGTTTTCATTGCAGCTAAGCTTCGTTAGAGGTCATTGCACATAACCACATGTGAAGGACACTGTTTCCTGAGATCTGTTGAATAAACACATATAAAAATTTCTCTCTAGACTGCCTCTGTCAAAATGACCCAGATTTTAAAAACACAATTATTTTAAGTGTTTAAACTAACCTAAACAGTAGTGATACAATAAGGAGAATGACTGACTTCACACATAGTTGTGCCACAGAGTCCAGTAGTGAGGTAGTATAGTACTCATGGGGAGTAACCTCTTAACCTTCCAGTCTACACCTTCTTCTTCTTCAATACATGGCCTCATATCCTTTTTTCTTCCTTTCACACTTGTTCTCCTGTTCCCAAAAAACATACCTGCCAGCCTTTCAAGGACAATCCAGCTTTGCTGCTGCAGGCCATGGCTGACATGAGGTATTCTGTCCGACTGCTTCATGAGAGAAGAAAGTGATGGAGAGACAAAAGGACAACTGGGAGGTCTGAGGAGGCAACAAGAGCATGTGGAAGATCAGCCTGCAGAAACAATGGGGCAGCATTTCTATGGAAAGTGCACAACACAACTGGGACCTGTGAGTATTACCATCCTGTAAATATTAACCTATTGTTAATAAAGTTGACAACAATGAAATATGAGGTCCTTTTTAGTGTCCTCTTTTTTCCTCTAATCTTTTTTATTGATATTCCTTTCTTGTTTGCTTTTTTTTCAGGGGAGGAAGTTGTCTCTCAGCTTCTTAACTTTCACTCCTTTGACCTTTCTCTTTACTGACTGATTTCTCTCAAACACTCTCTGCTGTTTTGCTTTCTCCCATTTCCAGAAGTTACATTCCCACTCACGGCCAGTGGATTTCTACATAACAGCAAGGAGCCAGCAAGCAAAAGCACACTAGCAAAAGCCACAACGGAGTGTGCAGAATGCACAGTTCTGCCTTATGTGGTATTGCCAGACGAGGAAATACATTTCCTATATACAATTGATGAAATATTAATTTGGCTTTCTTTGGAGAAAGGGAGATAGGTTGCTAAACAGTTTTTCAGCAGCCAGTTTTTCTTTCTAGAAAAATAATATTTCCATAAATCCATATGTAAGCTCTGGACTGCCTGGTTAATTGCACATTTTAATGAAACTGGAAAGTTCCCATAAAACATCATTACTAGGAAGAGTTATGTCAGTACTACTGCGTACTAAATACTGCTGTGGGAAACCATTTACATTTGTTCCTTTCCATCAAGAGTAACTGTAAACAACTAGCCTATTCAAGTATGAGTTTGGCTTTTAACATTGGGAGGGGGGGGTGGGGGGGTGGGGAAAGGGTGCTTCAGAAAATAAAGAAAAATTAAAAATAATTCCAAAGTTTGAAAAAAATCCATAGGATATAAAGCATAAAGTCAGTGAGTCTGTTAACTTTTCACACTAATATCCCTGGAGCTGCAAATGTTTCATCTTGTGCCACTCTTTTTGTGGGTGCCACTGAACATAATACCTCACCCCACAAAAGTGCTTGCAAACAAAGGGAGAAAACCTAAGAGCAAACATTTTGCTAAATATACCCTCACTGATATCGTAGAATTTCCTTTCAGACAACAGGCTGTCAGCCTTTTAGTAGAAGATTTGATATGATTCACACAGTTCTGGAAAACATGTCAAAGAGGAAATGAACACTTAAAAGCCCAACAGAGAAAAAGGCAGAAAGATCTTCAGACTCTTCAAGCTCTTTCTGAGGTAGCACCTGCTGACACAGGCCCTCACATTCCATCTATACACACATACTTGCAACAAGCATTATAGAGGGGCTTGACATTTGTCAGCCTTTTCCTTCCCCCTCCCCCCCTTCAAAGAGAGTAATATATTATGTTTTGTGTCACAAGTAATTCATAGTAATAGTACATAACAATATCTGGAACTTGGTCACTCTGGAGAAATCTATCAAGTTCACAACATTTACTTGCATCTTAGCAAACTACACCTGTCATTTCATTCAAGAGCAGGTCTATGGGTAATCATTTAATCAAAATCACTGCTGTGATTGCTACTCATACAGAAAATTACAAAGCAGCAGCAGCTTCAAAGCCAGGATTACAAAGATTAAATAGGAGCTGCTTTTTGCTAAGTGTTGGGTAAGAATAAATTAGAGTGTCCTTAAATTTGAAGGAAATTAGAGAGGGAGAATTATTCATTTGGTCTTACCAGCATTTCCTAATTTTAATTTCCTCCTTCATACCTACTGTAAATTACAAAATTGAGAATTCATGAAAGACTGCTTAGTGAGAAAATGAGAGAGAGAAAGTCTAATTTTGATACATGGTCATACAAGACGCTTTGGCTTAACTTTATAACTTTTCTTTAAGTAATGAAGTTGTTTTGTTTTAATGATAAATTTTTATTTTAAATACCAAAAAGACACTCTCCCAGTCATTCCAACAGTGCACCATAAGGGCTGAAGTTTGAAAAAGTACAAGTTTATTGACTTCTTTAAAGATAGAGCACTGTACACAGTAGATAGCATACACTGGCAGCCCCATGTGTAAGGGGACATGAAGGTAAGAAACTGGGTAGACTGGACTCCTAACTCATAAACATACTTCTAGGGAAGTAGAGAAACTCTGAAAAGAATGGCAAGCAATTTGTTTCATTTCACAGACTAAGAGCTTGGTCTAATGTCACATTCATTTTGAAACAGTACACTTCAATACAATTAATGCATCATTTATATACAAAAACAATGGGCCCCATATTGATAAAGGCACTTCCATTTATATTATTTCTTGACAACATGTGTATTACCAAGTGATCTTAATCATTATACACCCATGTCATTTCAGTGACCTCTCAACAACAGTCCCCAGAGTTTAGGAATGCAAAGACAGGGACAGGACAACAGAAACGCATCATACCTGTAACAGCACAGGAATGGAAGCTGCTCTACAGAGGTATTTTTTCAGCCAACAACTTTTCATATTTAGGCTCCTTCTCCCAAAAGTCTGTTATAATTGGCTACATGTAGCTCCTATTCCAGGGCTGGCTGAAATAGCTGTGATTGCAAATTATGTCTCATTACTCTTTGTCTTTTATTTTAAAGCTAACATGAGTATTTAATGGAACAGCTAGTCTGGGTCTACACATCAGTTCAAAATTTACCTTTTATGATCACTCTTTCCTTTCCCTACACCACATTTTTATCATCTTACTGAAACCATTTAAAAAGACAGATTTAAGAAAAGGAAAAAAGCTATCAAGAAGCAGTTCTAAAGACAAAATGTGCCACAGAGCATGTTACTAAGGCTTACTTTACACAAGAGACATATCCAGGTGTACTTTTTTACTAAACCCACTATAATGTAGATAGCCAGTAGAAAGCCTATAGACATTGTGGGATGCAGAAAAAAATGAACTAGAAAGAGTGCTTTCATGCTTCAACAAATATTTCTATGCTTGAACTTATATTGAAAGCAAAATGTTGAGAAAAAAAACCCACCCCACATTTGTGTAGTTTTAATCCTTTCTATTCTATCAGCTACAATTCCTTAACAGTAAACCGGTTCCTGTGGCCTAAAATAATTTTGAATGTTATTTCATATACAGACTGTACAGCCGACTTCTTTCTATGAATTTCAGTAAATCCTAATTTCCTTACAGCTCATCCTATGCACCCAATTCTCAGGAATGAATTTCTAGTCTAAGTGGAATGTGACTTGCATGACGACAACAAAATATTCATTCAGTGTACTTTACTTCAATACCTGCTAATTTCAGAGTAAGGCTCTTGCTTTAAATTCATGATTATATTTTCTTGTAACACACAAGTTCAAGTATGACTAGCTCAGGATTACACAAAAGTAAGAAACCAGTGAATTTGCCTTTATCCTAAAACCCCATAAAGAGGCTTCAACATCAAAAGAAATGCCTAAGTTGATTTGATGCTTGTCATCAACATTTCTCCACAGGATCAAACTAATTTTAAGTGGGTTAAATAATACTGACCTCTAATACTTAATCTTCTTGATTTTCCTCCTACACATTAAGGAGTTTACATATAAAGTAATATAGAATATGCCAGTATGTAAGTCCATTTGTATTCTTAATTTTTAATAGCCAAGGGGAAAAAGAAATCCCATACAATGAGCCACTGGTGATATGGGTTTTTCCTTCTTTTTTACTTTGGCTGTTTTCAGCACACAAATAGTGCGATTAAAAATAATCTATATCTACAATTCTCATTTTAAAATGCTTATCAATTTACAGCTATAACAATTCCTCAATCTTATTTAATATTCAAGTTGGAAGAAATTGCTGCTTTATTGTTCCCTTATCCCAGCATAAAAGCATCAATTTAGATGCTATGTTGACATAATATTAAATAATACAATGGTGACCATGATGCAACACAATTATTAAGTAACTAGTCAAGCACATCAAGAGGTGTTCTTTCTATATACATTACCTATTTTGTGTAGTTAACACATTTGCTATGTGTTAAGTATACATAGATATGCCAAGGTACCATTTACATATCAACTTGATTAACCTTTAATAGCCATAGCATTCAACATGTCACTTATTTGTAACAGCATTTCTGGGCTAGCTGGCAACAGAAGACTTTAAAGCCTTGGGTATGTGAAATACTAGCCCTACTTTTAAACATCTGGGAATAGGTCCACTAACAACAGTGCTTGAAGAGGTGTAAACAGGTTCCCTTCCACTCTCTGTCACTATAGCAGCAATCTACTCAACTCAGCAGTGCAGCACCAACAGTGTGTCAATTTTCAGCATCTCTGAATGGACAACCACTGATGCACCCTAAAAGCTGCCATCCTCCCTTCAATCAAATGGGTTTCTACCATTACATGAGCTGCCAAAGGCCATACCAATTTAAGCAGCCACCCTCTATTTGTCTCTTCTCCTAACAGCAACAGTTCTGTCCTGGGCCAAAATCACTGCTAGGAAAAGACAAGAAAAGGAGGTGCCACTACTCACTTTCTCTCAGCACTGACTAAACAGCCATTCCCTGCTACATTTGGGAGGAGTCAGAAAGTTAGATCACACACCATAGATACCCACCATTCACTGCAACATACCCGCAAAAGTTTGATCTTCTCTAATATCTGCCTTGTAAGGATACTGCATTTCCAGAAGGCCAAAGATTCACAGAAGTACGCACTATCAGATACAGCTTAGATAAGACTCACGATATGGGTTTTTTTCACAGATTCTGTATGGATGAAAAGGGCAAAACATTTTTGCTTCTCTAAAGAATGTTTTACTCTGTAACAACATGAAAAAATCTTTAGTGAAGCAGAGTCCTTAACCAAAGTTCAGATGCTCAGTTCTTGGTGTACAAATTAAGCTGCCAACACATTATGAATAAATTGCATAGAGATCATCCCGATGCAAGTTCACCACCAAATTCAGCTGTATTACTTTTTTTGTATTTACTTTGTTTGGCAGATACCATGACTTCAGTGTTGTTGTGGTTTAACCCCAGCTGGTAATTAAGTACCATGGAGCCCTCACCCAGAGGGATGGGGAGGAGAGTGGGAAAGGAGTGCAAACTAAAGGCTCGAGATAAGAACTCTTTAATAACTGAAATAGAATAAAAATGAAAGAACAATAATAATAACGATGACAAGAACAATTGTAATGAAAAGGGGAAGGGAAAGAATAATATCCAGCAGGAAAGGAAGAAGGGAACACGTGGTGCACAGCGCAGCTGCTCACCACCCGCTGACCAATGCCCAGCCAGTCCCTGAGCAACGATCCGCCCGCCCTGGCCAGCCCCCCAGTATATATACCAGGCATGGTGCCCCATGGTATGGAATACCACTTTGGCCAGTTTGGGTCAGCTGACCTGGCTGTGTCCCCTCCCAATTCCTTGTGCCCCTCCAGCCTTTTCTCTAACAAGGCCTGAGGAACTGAGAAGTCTCACATCAAAGCCAAAGCACAGCATCGTGCTAGCTCCTCAGAGGACAATTAACTCCATCTCAGCTGAAACCAAGACAACTGCTCAGAAGAGTAACTTGTTAACACATAGGTTTAACAATGTAACTGCAACTGCTTTTTTGGGTCCAAGTTCTACAGCTGGTCCATTTCTTTGCCCTGTTCTACTATTTACACTGCCAAAAACATGGGAAAAATGTTAGAAAGTTTGAAGGACCAAAGGAAGAAAAATGTTACTATGTGAAGCTTAGACAATCTCAATTTATTCAGTTCTCAGCATACAGACTGAGAAGTGTCTTGATCACTGTGTGTAGGAACTCACAATAGGAAAAGATAATTGGTGCTGGGAATGTTTTTAACCTTGCTGCCTGTGATGTAATAAGAATCAGTGGCTGGATAGTGAAGTTAGATAAATCCAATTTTCAAATATTGCATAATTTTCTAACTGTGAGGGGAATTGAACAGAGAAACAGCTAACTATGAAAAGTCAACATGACTTGGATTTTTTTTTGAGATATGATTAAATAGCTTCTAAAAAATGCCTTAGTTTATATCTGGAAGAATTTTTACATTTAGAAAGTTTAAAACAGATAATATATAATTGTTGGACTGTCCAACTGCTTTCCTAACCCAGCAACCAGTGACTCAAAAAGTAAATCCTTCATATTCTTGTGAAAATATTTTTCTTAAAATTTGCTCATCATATTTTGATCATTTTCCATTATTTAAAGTCCTGGGTCTCTAATAGTTTCCCAGTGAAAGAGCAAAATTTCGCTTGCCATGCTATTCAGAGCCTTCAGAAATAACACACATTGAAAGCCACTGTCTCAACATTCACGGATCAACACTAAACAATCATTATTATCAAACTTCAGGAGGCCACCTATAGCACCACAGGCTTATAATGTTCTGGGTCAGGGTTTTTTTTCTTCATTTTCCTCAGTCATGTTACCCTGCAGTTGTAGGAGATGTTACGGTAAAGGCAGTAAGTAGCATCTGTGAAAGGGTACAAAAGATCATTTCCTGAGATACTTAAGTATCAGTGCTGCTGGTACTGCAGAGCCAGCACTGGAGTCAGAGAAGAATGTTTCCCATGTTGCAAGAAATTTGGATATTTCTTCCCTCCTTGACAACTGGGAGGATGGTCAGTCTCCTGGTATCACCTGCACCTACCTCACTTCCCTTGCAGGGATCGCAGGCACTGCTGATGTGAAGATGTCTCCTGCTCACTGTCAGTGGCATAGAGGAAATGCAAGAAAAAACACACTGCGGCCCTTCCACTGTTATGTCACCTGACACGCATGGGGAATCTGAAGCTGGAGCATTGTCTTCTAGAAGGGATTTTTTGCATACAGGCACTGACTGACACCCTCGTTGTGAAAAAAGCACCATTTTGCTCTTTCTTAATCTCTGTGACCCCAGAAGCTACTTCAGAAAGTCATAGACCAAGCCAGCAAGACGGAACTAGTATAAAGCAGAACCTGCCACAGAAATGTCTTATGAAGGTGCTTAGCCACACTGTAGAGCTGAAGGGAGAAAGCAAAGGCTAAGAAATATGAAGCTGTCAACTGCTGCACCTGATAAGCTCAGCATCATAAGTATATTTGTTTTGACAAATGCTACAGCTATCATCAACACCATTTAATTTCCAAAGTACTTGGACAAAAAATTGTTAGGTCTATCATCTTATTTAGCTTTTGTATAATAATACTTACTATTAGTTAACTTAACAAACATTATAACTGAAATCTGGGCTCCATGGAAACAAAAGTTCAAATCCCAAAGCCAGTTGATGTTTTTGACCAAAAAGAACCTAATTGCAGAGTTTCCATTCTGCTTATTGTCTTTTGAAAAGGAAATTACAGCATGATGTCTCTCTACAGAGGAATTAAATACCCAAAGCAGCTTTCCCAGAAGCAAATGCTTATGCCCACATTCTCATTAAACTACTACTAAATTAATTAAACTTCCATTGAGCTGAACTACTCTCTAATCTGACTTTGAAAAGAGTTTACAATGAGCCCTAAAATGCTGCATGTTGACTAACATTGATAAATATCCTATTGATAAATACCAGTTTTGCTCCTATTGCAGTTCGGTGACAGATGGGTAATGGCTACATTACTTTTCAAGGTTGTGATGAAGAACAAATACAAATATAAGCTTGTGGTAATATCAGCAAGACTGATTGCAAGAAGCAAACCATTCCATTTTGTAGTATGTTTTCTAATATAGGGATGAGTTTATCATCATTTTGATACAAGCATGAAGAATCCATTCTGGTCCTTTATGTAACTCCTTTCCATTAAATAGCGCATGTCCATTATGCCTTTCATGGGCAATCATTTTTTGCGCAACGCTCTGACAGGTTCAAAAACTTTCTTCACAAGTGACCCAAGTGGCTTGGTACCTTTGTGAGCAACCTTTAAAACTGTAAATCCTTAAGGTAATCCATTGGGATTTAGGTTGGCAACAAACTTTCTATAGGAAGTGCATGGCCCAGGAGAAGCTGATAATGTTCAGAGATTTATGTCTGTAAGGATTAAACTGAACTTTCTTGTGGAGACATTAACAATATTTAGTAGTGGACTTCGTAGTGTTAATGGTTAGACCCAGTGATCTTAAAAGTCTTTTCCATCTATGATTCTATGATGTATCTGATACTACAGTGCTCAGATACTCCAATAAAGTTGCACTGTTTGTGGCTTATATTCACAGGAGAGAAGGAAAGTATGAACAAACTTTCTGGGCTAAACTAAATGTCATTAAACTAAATTTGTGAAATTTCTGCTTCTTTAGCATGACCTGAATAAGACACACCAAGTTCATGGTGTCCTGGTTTTCTTAGTGGTAGAATCTATATAATGGAAAATGAAAATAGTTTATAAACAACCCTGCACCATGTCCCCATTGTGTGAAGACTTACTTCACAGCAGCATCAAAAGAATAGACCCAGACCTTCTCGCTCTGAAGCTGCTACTTATAACTTCCACTAAAACATATCAGTGAAGTGCTATGACCCATCTTGTTCCATACCATCATTGGTCTTATGCAAAACCACATACAAGAACAAATACAGAGCGAAATGAACTTGTAATGTAAACAAACAATACTGCATAATTTTTTCTTCAGATTCTGTGTTAAGCCCATTGCAATGCAGTAATTTGTTTGGCTTCAAATGCCGTCTTATTCTACCAAACTGAATACTATTATCAGATAGTTTATTCAAAATAGTGATAACACATATGCTCAGAAGAAGAATTGAAACACTTCACATTCTTCTGAAGGAAATTTTCCATGTAACAGGTAGAAACTTTCAAAATAATTGAAATACAATATGTTAGGGAGAGATCTGCTGATGTTTTTACCTACTTCACAAGAGAGCACCCTCATCACTACGTACCCCATACATGTCAGGTAACATATTCCAGCTTTTGATGACTGTAAAAAGGAAACAGCTTTATTCAGCAATGCTGGTTTAAAAAATCCATAGGAAATTTTACATCCATTTGGCATTCAACCAAACACAGAATTTGCTGTTTATTGCAGGAAACACAGATCTTCACTACTGCTGATCAACCCACAAGTAATTTATGTAACGCCTGTCACATCACTGTTTTGCCCCAAACCACACTGACAGGTCTCCTCATGACAAAGCAATGTCTAAAATGCTTAATACGAACATAAGGTGTAGGAAGGCTGTCATGTCTGTTTACTATTTCAACATGACAGTTACAGATGCTTTTTTGAACCAGGTCACATATCAAGTTCCCTGCGTTCAAACTTTTTTCCCCACTCTGTCAGATGTTTGAGTAGTTTCAGAAAAGCAGATTACATTTCTGCCTGTCCTTGCAGTGGGCATTGTTGGCTGGACTTTGAAAAAAGATACAGGGAATATTTTACCTTCTTCCCTCATTCCTCAAGCTCAGTTGTGTAGAAGCCTATGCACACATTCATTAGAAGCTTCCCCTTGATTATTATTAACCACCACAAGGTTCAGGATAAGAGCAGGAATACTAGCAATATGATCAAAAACAACAACAACCAAAAAAAATTACCAAAAAAGGACCTTGTGGCCAGAGACCTGCAACAGAGCTATTCAACATGCTTCACAATGAGGCAAACTCACTGATGTGAATAACCAAGTTAAGACAGCTTCCAGTACCTGATCTAGGTCAAATATCACAGGGCATAGTAGTGCACAACCCCATAGGCTCTCCTGTTCATAACTTGCGGACAAGAGTGTTCATCGTTACACTGAATTCTGAGCACTGCACAGCATTTTCTTTCACAGCTCCTGACTTCACAGAAAACGTGGCTGAAGTCATAACTTTTTGAAACTGTAGTGGTTAGCCAAACAAACAAGAAAAACATCAGGAGCTTTAGGTCTCACTGTGACAAACTATAAACATGAAGTTCCTTTCAGAAACACTTCCAATCAGTGACATTCAGCAGGAAGGATTCCCTACTCAGTAATCTGCCAGGTTTTGCTAGTTGCCAATCATTACTGGACGTATGCCCCCTGCATTGTCAGCAAGCACATAGGTCAAAGGAAAAAAAAAAAAAGGAAAGTGAACAAGTGAACTATTTGTTTATATAAAAATAAACAGCATATTTGCATTTGTTTTCCTGGAGAAAGGAAAGGAAATGCTATGTCTGTATATCATCCAAACCCACACATCAACCTCTTAAAGGGGCACATAAACATATTCTGACGGACAGGTTTCCAGTTTGAGATATGCGATTATAGGGGAAAGAAGGAAATCACGACAAAACAACAAGCATCTCTTTTAAATTCTATTACTGTATTTCCTTTTCCCCTCATCTCTGGAGTAAAAGAAAAAGAAATAGCTATCATTAAATTTTCCCTCTTGCAAATTTCCAGTAGTCATTTTTATATGGTACAACTATGGTCATTATTGTTACCCATCCATCTTATAATTTCAACTAAATCGAGCAATGAAAATTTTATAGTGCATCCCTAATTGTGCACCAGACTGGAACTGTTCATACAAATTCCAAGCAATTATAAGGCTTTCTGGGAAACACTGGCAGCAAACATAGGATTAAATGCTGTAACAGCAAGCCAGATGGGAAACACAGATAAAGAAAATCTCATGGAACTTGATTCTTTTTCCAAAACTCTGCTATTATTTAAATTAACCTGGGACTCAAACGCACTTACAACAGATTCAAAACAACGTCAGCTAGGTGTAATAACATAAGTGTTCCAAACATTATCTAAACACACACACACACAGAGCATGAATCAGTGTTTTTTGCTTTTTAAGAAAGAACACAGATACAATAAGACAACCATGTACACTATCATTAAAGGTAAAATAATGCAATTCCATGTTTTAATGACATAACAACAAAAATATAATACTGTGTTTTTAAATGGGTGATACTGTCTGCTTTCAGCATCACTAATGAAATGTAATAGAAAGGGTATTAATCCTTTGAACTTAACAGAAAAAGACCTTGCAGCCCTTTCTGACTTTCTAGCACACAGTATTGTTTCATCCCCAAACCACTGCATTCTGTAGACTGCCAGACAGGGGAAGTTGTTTGAGTGGTGCTGGTGGGTACCACATCTTGAACATGGACTCAGGGAGTGGACTACCTGTCACAGGGTCTTCTGTCATCTCTCCAGCCTACAGTGCTGGTAAGAAGCAAGGCTAGGGGTGGGTCGGGGTTGTCTGGGAAAGACTCATTTTTTAAAGGCGTGAATCTAGCAAAGTAGTTAATGTCATTAATTACATTAACAGTAGTTAATGTCATGGTGGAAAGTAATGTCACTTTCCACCATGATGTTTTTTTCATAATAAGCTTTCAAAAGTATTTGAAGGCAAATACATGGTAGTATATGGTTAAGAGCACATACCTCCCAGCATTCTAAATTGTCAGCCAACATTAACTTCCTGAACTAATTATGTGACACTCCTTATAATCCAGTTCCGGTATGAAACTAATCCCAAACCACAACATGATATAAATCTTAAAAAAAAAGAGGTGGATTCAGTGCTCTTCTACAGTCTCAGGCTGTCCTAGGAGCACAGAATGGCTGCCAGGAGAGGACAGTTCCAGACTGAACTCAAAAATAGCAATATGAGTTTCCTTTCAACTAATATTGCTTTCAGTATTAGAGCTCCTTTGTCTTTGGTTTTATGCTGACAAAGGACTCTGACAAAAGACTGAGAACAGCATGATCTTGGGAGCATCTCTCAGTAGCTCCCATTTCAATTAGAATAATTCCCAACCAAAGAGATCCTCATTAATAAGTTTTAAAATATCAGTAAGTTACCCACTACAAAATTGTCCAAATACCCCTAATTCTTTGTCAGCACAGCTTTTCCTCAGCTTTCCCATAGTCATTATATGAGAGGACCTTGACTGGTTTGCTTGTTAAGAGAAAGGCCAAGTTGAAATTTCCCCAACTGAACTTCTTAATACTGAGCCTGGATGAAGCAGAGAATGGCTATTATTTAAAAAAAGCATTATATCCACAAGATTACAGAATGACTGAGGTTGGAAGGGGCTTTTTGAGGTCATATTCCAATCACTTTGCTCAGGCAGGGTCACTTAAAGGAGGATCTCATGCAGTCCAGTTTTTAACATCTCCATGGAAAGAAACTCCACAAAGTCTCTGGCGACCTGTGTCAACTTTTTATCATCCTTACAGCAAAAAAATGTTTTCTTGTGTTCAAATGGAATTTTTTGTGTTGCAGTTTCTGCCCAGTAACTTATATTTTGTCCATGGGCACTAGCAAGAAAAGTCTGGCTCCCTCTTCTTCATTTCCAACCATCAGTTATATACATTGAGATCACCCTGAGCCTTCTTTTCTCCAGGCTGAATAGTCCCAGCTGTCTCAGCCTATTCCCATATTAGAGATTCTCCGGTCTATTAATCAACTTCATTGAGTCCAGTCCTGCACTGGACTCACTTCTGTAAATCCATATTTATTAATGGGGAGCCCAGAACTGGACCCAGTACTCCAGAGATGGCATAACCAGTACTGAGTAGAAGGGAAGGATCACCTTCTTCAACCTGCTGGCAATGCTCTGCCTAATACAGCCCAGAAGTTGTTGGTCCTTTTTGTTGATATGGTGCATTGCCAGCTCATGGTCAGTTTGTTGTTCTCTAGGACCCCTGGGTCCTTCTCTGCAGAGCTGCTCTCCACCAAGTCACCCCACAGTATGTACAGGTGTCTGGGGCTGCTCCTCCTCAGGGGCAGGACTTTGCATTTTCCTTCGTTGAACTGCATGAAGTTCCTCTCTGTTCAGTTCTCCAGCCCATCAAGGTCCCTCTGGATGGCAGCACAACCCTGTGACATATCAGCCACTCCTCCAAGTTTTGTGTTGTCTGCAAACTAGCTGAGGGTGCACTCTGTCTCAGCACAGAGTTCCTTAATGAAGATGTTAAACAGTAATGGTTTTGGTATCATCTGCTGAGGTAAATCACTAATTAATGACCTCCAATTGGCCTTTGTGCCTCTGATCATAACCCTCTCAGACCAGCCACTGAGCCAGTTTTCAACCTACCTGCCTGCCCATTTATCTAACCCATAGCTTGTTACCTTGTGTACAGGGTTGTTATGGAAGGTAGTGCCAAAGGCCTTACTAAAGTCAGGGGAAACAACAACAACTTTTTTCTCCTCATCCACCAAGCTGATCATTTCATTATAGAAAGCTATCAGATTTGTTAAGCATGACTTCCCCTTCATAAGTATATGCTGGCTCCTCCCAATAGCTTTTTTGCCTTTCATGTGTTTGGAAATGTTTTCCAAGAGCATATTCTCTATCACCTTCCCAGGTATTGAGGTGATGCCAAGTGGCCTGTAGTTCCCCAGATCTTCCTTTTTTAGTATAGGAGTGTATTTGTTCTCTTCCAGATTTCAGAATCCTCTTGCAGTTGCCATAACCTTTCAAAGATAACCAAGAATGTCCCTGCAGTGGCAGCAGCCATCTCCCTCAGTATTCACAGCTGCAACCCATCAGGCCTCGCAAACTTATGTATGACCAGCATATCTAAGTGCTCTCTAGGCTGATCCCCCTCCAATGATGGTAAATCTTCCTTGCTCCAGACTTCCCTTTGGACTTCAGGGGCCTGAGCTTCCTGAAGGTTTGTCTTAACAGCCATGAATGAGACAAAACAAGGCATTTTCTGTGTCGTTCTTTGTCAGGTTCCTTACCCCATTCAGCAGTGGGCTTATGTTTTACCTAGTCTTCCTTTGGGAATTTTGCCTTGAAAGTTACAGGCACATCAACAGCAACTGCAAAGAATTAGAATTTTGACTAAGCTCTGAGTTCTGCATACACAGTTAAGAATGTTAAAGTCATCCAAAAGCTAAAAGCAAGATTACACAAACCTTGGTACAAAGAGCTACAATGCTAATTGAGGGCTATGTTAGAAATCCACATAGTGACTATTCAGAAAGTTTTGAAAGAAATGTACAGATTTGCATCTTTAGCAAGTGTCTTCAAGTCGTAATCTGGAAAAATATCTGTCCATTCATATGATACCAGTATTGCTGTTGTATCTTCTGGTATTCTTCAAAAGATAGTAAAATTGTGTCCCAGTTAGCACCAAACTGTTACGGAATTCAATGAGGTTGCAGCTGCTAGTCGAGAGATGTAAAAATGTAATTAAAATACAGACTTTACTTGGAGAAATGTCACCTATTTTCATAAAACTTGACAAACAACTTTTCTTTCTCCACTGAAGACTAGTGCTTTTCCAGCTCTGAACTTCACATCCACCCTTTTTCCTCAGCATAGGCTATGTTTATGCTGCAGTGTGAGACCATTTCCTCCATTCAATAATATCTCCACAAACCAATGATGTGATCAAAAAGAACTGAAGTGACATCAGTTTTATGCTTACAAAGTGCCCTTTTGATATTCTCCCAACGTATTTCATCTTTACAGTATCACAGTTTTTTTTCAATACTGAGCAAAACAAGAAAACTAAGAGCACTTGCACAGGCTACTTTATCTGGTATCTTTTAGTTCTTTGTGGTCCCAGTTAACAAAGATGTCACCTTGATAGAATATTACTGCAGCTTTCTTGAATCATCATCAGGGTGTGGGGAAGCACTCTTCAGACATAGGACCCATTTATTATCATGTGTAACTTACTCATTTTGATAAGGTAAATGAACCAGGGGCTCTAGCATAAGTTCAGATAAAAATGGCTTGTTGTCCTTCTGTTCAGTTACATATTTGCTATGAAGGGTGACAATACATTTTCACACAGTGAGATTCCAAACTGATTTTTTTCCCAGAACAATTTTTTTTCTTTTTAATTGTCAGTATAAGTATTTTAAGTTTATTTTATAGCATTTTACTGCATTTGTACTGTCAGGCACCTCACTAGTAAACCATCTGCTACACAGTCACCTTTATCAAATCCAATGTCAAATTTCATTAATGCTGTAGACTTACTTCTATTTTCAAGTACAGCCTATTATAAATGATTGTATGCCATGAAAATCTTCAATGACAATGAAAAAGTTGTTGATGTTTCCCTTAGTTACTAAACAGAAGCTCTTAAGATTGTATTTGCCTTCTCCTATCTTCCATGGAAAAATTAAAGAGAACTAAAACATGAATTTTCACAATCTCTGCATCCACTAAATTTCACAATTCTCAATCATTTGGCCTAAAAGTCCCTTGAAACAAAAATAATGAATTTTATGTCAGTCACTTGGTTTACACCATCTCTGATGACATGCAATCAGGATGGTTTAGGCTTCCTCAGTATTCAACGATATTTGTAGCTCTGTGACCTCTGCTTTGGAAAGACATGGGAAAGAAGCATGTTTGATATGAAAATTCCTATACTAAGTGGTCCAAAGAAGATAACAGCATAAGTAGTAGCTTAAGTCCTACTCCTGGAATCATGCTTCTGCCAACATTGCATAACCCTTAATTATAATTTCAAGATATTTTTCTCCTTGAATTAGATTAAAGTCTATTCAACCATATCCATCATCGACAGGGTGTTACATCTAACCCCAAATTGTCACAAGGATTCAAGGTTAAGCTTCTCCTCCAACTAGGTTTCCTTTCCTGCAGATCCTGAAGAATATTTTCAGTTGCTGAAGTGCTTTTCTGTTGGCAAGCCTGCCCTGAACATCTTTTTCAGCTATTACTGCTTCTGCTGGCTTTGAAATATAAGATGTTCCGTATAACAGCCTGTAGCTATGCCAGAGACTGCTTCTCACTCTCTGATTTGCCATATGATTAGTACTCATTAGCAATGCTTAACTGTTCCAAAGGTGATGCTGTTCCCAACTTCATCTTTGAGATTTACTGCTATCCAGAATCTGTCCGAGCTACATCCTGCACACTTACAAGAGTTGATATAAAAATGCCCCACTAATGTGAATATTAACTTTGAATTCCAGTGCTTCTAAAATTCAGAAAACTGGGACAGGGTGTTTTCCTTATCTGAAGCCTGTAAATTTGTAGAACCACAGAATTTGGGGGGGGGGGGGGGGGGGGGGGGGGGGGATGGGGGGTGTGGCAGTATGTGTTGTCCCCAAAGATTCTGGTTTGTAAACTAAACAACGCATAGTAGAAACAGATCCTGGAGTGATCCTGGACTGAACAACTCTGGATATATATCCTCAATAAATTAATACGGAAAGTTTAAAACTATGCAGAAACATTTCATATTTCTTTAAAAGGATTAAACCACTAATAAAAAAGTTGTTAATATTTTAATGTTTTTACTGTGTCATGAACATGTTACTGATACAGTACGCTTCTAAAGGACATAGGGCAAAGGAGCACATCAGTTTAAGCTGCAGAATGACTTTCAAACAAGCTACAGATAAAGTTACTGACTTACAAAAGCTTTTATCAGACTTATGATGGATTTTACAGAAGTGGAACTTTATATGACCCATGTGATTTGTTTTCATTTACAAAGGTGGAGAGGCTTTGAATTTAAAAATGGAACTTTTTCTTCTTGTGCCAAATGTAAACAGTTTAACATCCATTTCCCATCCAGAGATTTTAACAGTTCAAAAGACTTTATATGAATCTTATCTGTATTATATTTCCTGCTGATTGGCAGTGCCTCACGCTTCAAATTGAAAGCCAAAAATGTGTTGGCTCTGAACAGAGACAGGAAACAAATAACAAAGAAAACTGGGAAATAAACATAATGAGTAGTTATGAAGTGCTGAAAACTATACTTAGTGTTTGAGTTCTTGTTAGTTCTTGAGATTCAAATGCTGCCATATTGATTTATGTCTGGGAAGCTTTGTTTATGAAAAAAAGTATAAACAAAAGCTTTTGAGTATTTTGTCAACAAGAAAACATAGTTTATATTATCTTCAAAGCTCACATCTATTCCTGACTTGACTGATTCTATACTCCTTACTGTGGAGCACTTTGTTATTTCCAGGAGAGGTGCACATTGCACACAGTAATTACTGTTCCCAAGGGAAGTGCATGGATCTATTACTCACAGTCAGTCAAACAATTCAACAAGACCAATGCTCAGCTCAGGTGAAGAAACCTGTCCTGGGTGTCATCATTGCTGGAAACAGAAAAGATGTGCTCTCCTATAGCAGACAGTGCAGATGTTGGAAAAAAGATAAAATTAATTTTCCCTAAACAAATTTATTTGGACTCTTCTTTGAAAGTCATGCAGTCCTAGGAACCTAAAAAAGGTGATTTCTTAAAAAAAAAGAGAGAGCAGAGAATAAACACCTGCTTTATAAAAAAGCATCCAGCAATTACTCTATACATTACAACTGAGTTTTTTATCATTTCTATAATGTAATAATGTCTATCATGACTGAGATATAAAACATGGAAGACAACACAGTATGGTAATACTTCAAGGAAAATCCATATCTTGCTTCTTTGTAGTGAGGGAGTGTTGGGGTTTAATGCCGGCAAGCAACCAAGCCCCACGCAGCTGCTTGCTCACTCCCCCGCACCCAGAGGAGTGAGGAAAATCTCCTCCTCCGGGAGAGAAATCAGAAAGGAACGTAAAACTCGAGGGCTGAAATTAAAACAATTTAATAGGTAAAGCAAAAGCCACGCACTCAAGCAAAGCAAAGCAGGAAATTCATTCACTACTTCCGATTGGCATGCAAGTGTTCAGCCATGCCCAGGAAAGCTCAATCACACGTAACAGTTACTTGGGAAGAGAAATGCCATAACGCCAGATGTCCTCCCCTTTCTTCTCCTTCCCCTAGTTTATAAGTTCAGTATGACATCCCATGGTATGGAATACCTCTTTGGCTGGTTCAGGTCACCTGTCCTGGCTGTGTCCCCTCCCAGTTTCCCATGTCCCTCCAGCCCTCTCGCTGGCAGGGCCCAAGAAACCAAAAAGTCCTTGATTTGGTGTAAACATCACCCATCAACAACCAAAACCGTCCGTGTGCCATCAACATTGTTCTCACACCAAATCCAAAACAAGCACTGCACCAGCTACTGAGAAGAAAATTACTCTATTGCAGCTGAAACCAGGACAGGGAGTTAGTCAACCATAAAGAATTATTAGATTTTAAACAGGGCAAGCCCTGCCCTGACAAGCTAACATTGTAAAGTCCTAAACAGATGGGCAGATACAAAATGCATACCAGACTTGTAGTTGGTGCATTCTATGGTACAGTAAAAGTCAATTCATTCCAATGCTTTCTTTATATTTTGTATTACTGGGAGATGTCTTTTCTTTCCATCCAGTTATTTTAAAGATGTATAATCCAGAATTCTTACGTATCCTCTTCCCAAATTCCAGATGTAGACATTTTCCTGTCTTCTAATTCTTAATATGCAAGTTAAGTGAACAGAACCAGACACATATTAAATTACTGCTATTCTCTTCTCTGTCACACAACAGAGATTCCAAACTTCCAAATAGTCTTTTTTAAATATACAGTGAAGGAGCAACAAAAGAGCGCTGTGAAGTACTACATTTTCTCAGTCTGAAGGGGCACCATGCAAGCACAGTACTGACCTTACCCACAGCATCAACTAACACTGGCCATGGACTCACAAAAACTTTCCGTACTCATGAACATTACTGCTTCCTGCAATGCAGAGGAAACAGGCTTCTGTCTTCATGACATCCATGCAAACCTAGTTCCTTGTAAATACAAAGGATTTATCTTCAGTAGCAGTTTACAGCCTTTGGCTCTAATTCAGCAACATCACCACATGATAAATGCTGGACCAAATTCCTAATGGTGATCCAAGAATTACCCACACAACTGAGTCCCCTTTTATCTTATCAACATTAGCTTCACCACAGTCAAAAATGGTGTGAATACAAGCTATTTGATATTACCCAAGTTACATTAACTCTTTTTTCTTCTTTTTTCAGTACTTTTTTGCCCCATCAATTCAAAAAGCTTCACTTTGCTTTTACAGTACCTGCATTTTTCTCCCTCAGTCCTGTCAATCTAATCCAATAATTACTTTCACAACCTCAAATTACTAGCCATCTTGGCTTTGTATCCTGCTAAGTAGAAGTCCAACTATTCCCTTTGAAATAAATCTATCAGGCTTTGTGCAAGGAGGAAAGGAGGAAGAGTGCTTCTTCAGCTGTAAAATTGTCTCATACCATTAATCCATGTTTTACTTTCTCCAAATACTGTTGTTTCCTGGACTTGGCCCTTTAGCTGGAGTGAGGCTGAGACTGGTGGAGCTTTCATGCTCCAGGCAGCAAGACAGTTTATTTCTTTGAGAACTTAGATTGTAAAAATTAATTTGCAAACACAAACTGCATGTGAAATGTTAAGGCATCAATATAAACAAGTTCAAGGACTGTCATTGCCCCAACACAAAAACCATTGAACCAGTGC
The DNA here is from genome assembly GCF_015220075.1 of Falco rusticolus. Classification (NCBI taxonomy): domain Eukaryota; kingdom Metazoa; phylum Chordata; class Aves; order Falconiformes; family Falconidae; genus Falco; species Falco rusticolus. The sequence goes on along the minus strand of NC_051210.1, from coordinate 42,416,265 downwards.
AGAGACAGAAACAGTACTCTACACCCAGAAGGAGGCAATAGGCAGAAAGCCCATGGATAGGAAGCAGCAGAGGAGGGGTGTCCCCTATCAAACGGCCTCCCTTCTGCACTTTGCTGCAGGAGAATGCAGGAAGGAATCACACGTTTTCTGGCAGAGAGTGATGCCAGTCCTTCATTCACAGCTCTAATGCAGTTGTTCTCCCAGTCACACAGTTAGAGTACCACTGAAGGACTGGGAAGGATTACAGTACTGCTAAGGATTCAGCCATCCTTCCCAATGCAAGCTTTTTCTTCATAATGTCCTTCAGCCTTCAGCAAGAAAGGAAAATATGCTTACTGGCAGTTAAGTATTGCTACCATGTAAAGGTCTTGTCATAACGGTTACATTTAATCCTTTGCTTAACAGGTCCCAAGCAGCTTTCATATGTAAATCATGTTTAAATCCTACAATTCTAGTTATGTCTATGGATATCTCATGACATAGTAGAAAAGGATATGACTGGCAAGAACAGGGAGAGAAGTGCTGATAAGCATCTTCTGTAAGGTTCCTCTTTTTTTTTTTTGCCATACCTTCTCAAATAACCTCAATTTAGAAACTCAGTGGTTTGTATGCTTAAATATTTGTACAATTTATATCACTTTACTCATACTAGGAAACCTGAAATGGTACACTACCACTGTCACCATCATACTCCTACCTCCAGCAATGACAGTGTTTTTATACTAGAATAGGTAGGGGTTCTACAAAGGCAGAACTGCACAAGTGTCACTCACTTTCATGCCTATAGAATTACTTCTACTGTAGGAATTTTTCACTTATAAATATACATGTATATTTATTCATTTCAGGTTGAACCAAAAAAATTGTACTCAGCTTTAGGCATATGGAAATATAGCAGTTATTAAAGATACAGAGTGTTTAATTGTATTGGGGGATGCATAAGTTTAGAAGTATGCATTAAAATATATATTCAGGATGTCAGTAAGTAAGCAGTATTTGCTGGAAAACAAAATAATACCCTCAGTATCTACAGAACTTTTCAGCTTATTGAAAATTTCTATATAGTAAGAGTTCACAAGTTTTCTATATGGTATATTATGCACTGAGAACAGTGTTCAGGTAAATACCAGGTCTACTCAGTATTTAAATTCAGTATGTATTTTCCATAGAAACCTATACTGAATAAACTCGGGAATTTCAGTTTGGTCTCAACTTTTTCAATATTTTTGTAGATTATACCTGTTAAAGTTTGTATCTTACACTTACATCTGCAAATTCTGCTGGAGAAATGTGAATTATAATTCACAACTGTTATCTTTGCAGAAGAGTGCAGACCATAGCTCTCTAAGATAAGAAAAAAGCTGTGGCTTTGCAATACAACTCTAAAGACCTACACATCTTTTATTTTGTCTTTTAGGAGTCTCAGGCCTAGGTGAAATTTTCCCAAACACCAACTGCTGCTTAAATTTATGAGAGCTTGAACTCAATTTAAAGATACAGCAAATAACTCTTTTGTGTTCTTGCAGAGGACTTTTACAATGGAACACGTCACTGTTAATCTGTAATTACTGATAATTGCTTATTTCAGCCTAAGAAAACTTTCTCCTTTGTAGTGCACACATTTCATTTCAGAAAGTCACGTAATTTTCAGTTGTCCAATTTTTACACTTTGGGAGGTAAAGTCATACCCTCAAGTCTTCTGTTTATTTCAGAGATAATCAGTTTTCAACTGAATAAGTGGAAACCCCATGGTAAGAAACAGTTATCATAATGTTTTTGAACAGGCCAGCATGTTCATAGAAAGAAAGTTCTGAGTGACCTAACCTCTGTCACTGAACTTTAGGCAATTATGTACTCTCCTGATCTGTCTAGCAAACAGAAATTTAGCCAGATAAACCGTTGTAGTTACAAAGCAAACACTCACATGCAATTATTCCAAAGAATTACTTGACTAGAGACCAGCAAATGACTTCTCGTTTTGACTTCATAATTTGAAATGTTTGGTTTTTTTTTTAAATGCCAGTGTTCGGCTTCTTAGTTTCTAAGAGTTACGAGCCTTGCCATTTTAAAAATGCTGAAATAAACAACAAAGTATATCTGATTTTCACAGATAAAGTCCTTAGTTTAAAAACAAGTTACTGACAACTAACAATGTATTCACAACCCAAACAAACTAGCAAAGTTTCAGACAAACGCTACACTTCAAAACACAACTTCTCCTGTCCAACTTCATCAAATGAACCATTTCAAGTCACAGTGATCTTTTTCATTACAATCTGTGTATACTGATTACAGAATTTCAACATGTGATTCTTACAGCCTTTCCACAATTCTTAATTTTTTGCAAAATCTAATAGAAATATAATCTGGATTCATTTTAGACACAAGATCCAGATTATTTCTCTCTGAACTTCTCCATTCCAATTCTTTCATTGACTAGAATGAACCATGCCCACTTCAATCGCATTTACAACAGGTATGGTTTAACTACCCACATTCATCCCAGTAACCAAGCTATTTCCTTTTGCGGTGTCCCAAAACTGTGGGGGCAGACATATGTCTCCCTCTGTGCTGCACACCTATCAGCCATATAACATAAGTGAAAATGCAAAATTTCTGCTTAAATACCACACCTCAGTTTTATCACTGGGGAATATGCACTTAGCACATCACTCTACTTGTGTTCTTTATTTGTATATAACAGAAGTAAATACACTGAAAAAAAATGACCACCTTTCTGCAGTCAGGTCTTTAATAAATAGGTTCTTCCTGGAGTGTTCACTTTTTTCATGTCCAAATATAATCCAGGCAGCTATACTAAAGAAACCAGATCTTCTATGATGAAACTAAATGCTTTTTCTTTTTAATCTTCTCAGGTAGGTCTGTCCATCTTTTTTCAATGCTAGACTAGAAGAGGTCTTGCTATGGTTAAAAGCTGAAGAAGCTGATGTCCCTCTGTTGTGGTTGGAATCCTGAAATCAGGTCACCCTCTTTTGTTCTTCATAAATCAGAATGTGCAAGAGGATCCTGCTGCCTGTTAGTTTAGTATTCTGATGACATATTTCTAGGAGGTCATGGTAGTTTTCATGGGACTCAGTAACTTTAATATATTCATAGGATTTTATTTAGAGATCATTTCTGTGTTTATGACATCTTCAATCCTTTGTTTTACTGAGCTATGCCCAGCACAGCATCGACACAAAATCCTGCTCATGCTCTTGTTATGACACAGGAGTTCTTGCAGGCAGACCCGATCACCCTTTGCATTCTGAAGACAACATGCATGAACACTTAAGGCTCAGTTCCCTGGCTCCAAACAAGGGGTAACATAGGCCCATATTTTCTCTTGAGCAGCATCCAAAATAGACACCCAGAGAAGAGTAAGAACAAGGCAAGCCTGTGCAATGTTTCTCCCCTAGCCTCCAACTATTTTCAGGTTGGGGTATTTCCTGAACTTGATGTGAGCCATGCATTTCATAATCCCCAAGGGAGCTCTAGTTCAAGTGCTTGCTCACTTTCCCTTTAAATGTATGTAAAGTCCTTCACTTGTATCTAAACATTAGCTTAGATAGTGCAAAAAGAGGAGATTTTACTCCCAGGCAGACAAGTAGGAAGAAGTTAGCAACACTAATAGAAGCCTCATATATGTCTTTAATCTAATGTCATGAAGTAATTTGCTAAAGTTAAAAACAAAGAAACAAATAAAAGCCTCAGTGAGATAAATTATCTTGTTTCAAGACCAGGAATTTATACTCAGGACTGGCCAAAATTTTTTCATAACAATTCATTTCTTCCACCTCCTGCCATCTCTTGGCCAGCTCTCCCAAGATTAGCAGTCCAATTTTCATTTACTTGCAAAGAATCAATGAAGAAGTGAAATTATGGCTTGATTTTTGTTAAAGCATCCAACATACTAAAACAACCAGCATTTTCTAAAGTCCTTGACAGTTTTCCTCCTCAATTTTTTTTGAAGTAGTGCTGGTTTAGGAACAGTTCTACATCAATACTGCATGATGCTTACTCCATCAATGAGTTCTGGACATGAATCTCAACCCAGATTACAGTCACGTTACCTCTGGGGTGGCATAACTGACAAATAAAACACTCTGTAAGCTAGTCATTTGGAAAAAAGACATCCTTAACCTAAAAAACAAGGATTGCATGCTTATGCTTCTACTGTCATACAAAAGGAGCAAAACTGAAAAAACCCTACCCAACAGCAGAAGCTCAGAAACTTTAGGAGGCTTTTCAGTATTTGTTTTGTTTCTTTCCCTCACAGAAACAAATAAGCCAGATATTCAGAAAAGCCATTATTTCTGACCTCCTGTTTAATTTTCTTCCATAGCTCAGGATTGTTTAGATTTGTGCTGAATGGTACTGTCAGATACAGCTCCAATTGAATACAAAACTGGCCATTACACCTCACTCCATTATACATTCTATTCTTCACAGGATTTTATTTCTCAAAAGTACATTACAGAGGAAAGAGTGCCTTTAGGGTACAGTACATTTCAAAACACAATTAAAATAAACTTTTCAAGTAGAAATGTGAAATGTATTTGTATTCTGTTAAAGCCTTTGGCCTTATCAGCTGCAGTGCACTATATGACAAGGTCATTAGTAACAAGCCACATACAATGGAGAGCATACATCAGCAGCAGAAAAACAAACATGAGTCAACAACATCACAATAACTTCCTGTACCTGTTCTTGTTTGCTTGCTGAGCTCTCAAACACTGTGAGTCTCTGAAATACATAAAAGCATAACAGCTTGAGTCAATATTTGCCAACCACAGTGAACGATTTTATTTAGCATGATGGCTGGACCCCTTGAGCAAACACATCTTGTAGGCAGCATAACAACTGCAGGCCAGCCTGCAAAACGACCAGAAGTGTCCAGCCATTCAGAACATACATTGTGTCTGGGGAAAGTTCAGTGGCTGCTCCAAGCTTCTCCTCACAAATAAAAGATGAGATGATTCATTTAGTTTTCCATCAAAATGCATTATGGAATACAAACCAGAACGATTTTATAATAAACTTGTGGTTTCCTCACTCTTGCTTTGAGATGGTTTATTGTAGTTTGAATTTCAGGGAATGAAAAATTTCTGATTCCTGTGCATATAAAACCCTTCCAAGAGTTTAGATATCCTTTGGACTACAGGGTCTGTCTATTTAAATAAGTTCATTTGGGATGTGAGCTGAGAGGTACATAAAAAATTATTGATTTCATACCAATTACTGTAGGAACTAATTTGTGGTGAATGGGGAACTACATCTGAAGATCAATACAAGGAAATGTCCCTTTTGCCCATGGAAGTGCTGCCAGATGAAGTAATGTCTTAAAGCAATCTTTCTTTTGTTTCAATAAATATATTCTATAATTATAATATGGACCAGGTGATGATTTACCCTTCTTTCTGTTCTGTGCTGCCATTACGCAGGGTTGCGAAAAACATTTATTTTCTGTATCAAACAAATTCTGCTTCCTTTCCTGTTTTAAAGACAAATATTTAGGTCAAAAAACCCAGCACCATATGAATGTGCTGATATACAAAAATGCCTCTCAGTCTGGAGAAAGATATTTTCCTCCTCCATCAACATATGTCACAGATGTGCAGCTTCCCAAATGCAGCAGAATCTGGGAAGATAACCTGTTGTGTGTCTGGGAGCAAGGTTTGAGGACCAAGCATTTTTTGGCTGTTACACAAAGATCTGTGGGCTGGGACTACTAAATTAATGGCTTATTTTCATGTGTCTGCAGGAGGACAGGGTTTCCACTCCATCCATCAACCTGCGTCGGAGGTCACCCTTCATGCACGCAGACCAAAGGCCAGAATAGGAACGTACACCTCCCAGCTGCCTTGAAAATCCACGTTCTTGTTCAGGACCAGGAATGGACGGTGAATATGAGGACATATCTGCTACAGAGCTGGATTTATAAAAAGGAGGACCTTTCAGTATTATGTGCCTATTATATATAGCACGAGGACTCTCTAAAACTGAGCAAGAACAGAGACAAAACCAATCTAAGGGTGCAAGTGGTTATCTTAAGGATAATACAGTATTACCGGACTTATAACAAAAATCATGTTTGTACTGACACTTTTTATGGTGCCTAGCATATAATATAGGAAAGAAAGGGGTTTTAAAATTGTATGATATTTCATGTATAAACTGGATGAAAACCTCCAGATTTTCATCTGCTCAGTTAGTACGGAACTACTGCCTCAAAGTATTATGTACAAAACCCAGCTTTCAGGCTTAATGCATGGGTTCATGGCTCTGAAAGGAAGGTTGATCTTGTGCTACCATAAACAGTCATTCCCTCCATTTTCACCAAGGATAAGTAAGACGAATACTGTGTTTCGTCTGATAAATTGTGGGTTGGTCCACTTGAATGTTCCGGTGGCAAGTTAAATAGAAACACAGACTGTTACTGTTTCAGAGCAGTCTGTGACAGATATACAACTTTGTGCATTATACAAAACATGAGGAAGCTTTCAGTGTTTGGTGACACAAGCACATTCCTGGGAAGAAAGAGAGGCCCACACACATTATTGTCAACTCAGACATGTTTTCCAGCTGAAAAGTCAGCCTCAATTTCTTCATATATACAGGTGTATTTGCACTGGGGTTATTACTGTTTTGCAACAGTTTAATCCAATTAAATTAATATTTCTAAATGAAAGCAACTAGGAGTTGAGAACTATTATTTTATGATTACTGGACCACATACATATGACAAACCAGGTAATGGAAAGGGCTAAATAAAGATACCTAAGCATGCTTTCAAATGGGATAAAAACACACACTAGGAGTGTTCATTTATTAATTCCTAGATAGTAGATGCAATATCAGCATTTATAGAAAAGTAGATTAAAGGTCCTCATGATATTCAATATAACATCCTTCAGTGCTTGTTAAGAAATATAAAGAGGTTAGGATTAAACAAAAGTGGACAAAAATCTGCAAATTTTCCTACTTACCCACCCACCCACCCCAGTGGGAGAAGGGGGAGGACTCAAGGAAAGCATGACATAAGCCCTAAGAAAAGACTGTATTGTTTATTTGTGCATAGCTCCATTTCCTCACAAGCAACAGCCAAAACCTTCTATTCAGCAGTTGACCACTGATGTGTCAGTAGCCAGAGACAGCAATTAAAATGCAAATATTTGTAAAATCAGTTTATGTTTCTGCACATAGATACACCGAATTTTCAATCTCTTAGAGCCTTTAATTTTTAAAAATTTCCAAAGCAATGATCAAACATAGATTATATGCTAAAAAAAATAAATCTTTAAGCAAAAATGTCTAAAGCACAAAATTAGAATTATTCTCCTTAAAAACTTGGACATGGCTATGTGCATATAGGACTCACGATACAATCTGAACAAGCTGATGGTATTTTAGAAGTGCTGTACATGTTGCAATAATAAACCTGAAAATTACAGTATTGAAGCATCCCTATTTGATCGAAATAAGCTATTTAATTTTCTTTGAAAACTGCTGATTACAGTCAAATTTTTATTTTACAGTTATCTTTTACATTTTTATTTTTAATTTTATAATTGTGAGTGTGTATCCAGTATAAGGGCAGACACTGAGAAAAGGCCTCAGCCCATCAAAGTATTTACGGGCACTTTTTAAAGCAGCAATTGCCACATTTAAGATAAACTTAAGCAAATTGCTTCAAGGTCTTGAGTTTTCAGTTAGGAAGTATCACTATCACACTGAGAACACAAGCCATTACTGTGCTATGTTCTGGACAAGCATTGGTCTTTTACTATGTCTGTCTCCAAAGGCATCAGCCTACTCCAAATAATTTCACACAAACACTTACATATGCAACCTACGTGTGTTTACATCATAAGAGACATAAATATTCCTCCTCTGACTATGTTAAAGTAAAATTGCATTTATTTCATGGTGCAATATTGTCAGCTCATCAAAAGTTTTACTCTCTTCAAAACCCATTACTCCCTTATTTCCCAAGAACTCTTAATTTTCCGTGCCTGTCATCCCAAGCAATTCTAGCCCTGAAGAGTGGTGTGTGGAAAAGAACACATACATTATATATTACATCTGATTAGTGAGCTCTGTTACAACATTTATCTTCATATGTGAAGAGAAATGGAATAACTCAGGAGTGGCACAGCAGCCAGTGTTGGTCATGACTTATCCACTGTTGTCCTGGTATGTAAAGACAAAGGGTATAACAGACATCAGTCATCAAACAGTATATTGTTTATATAAAACATTACGGTTTTGTCTTTGGAAATGTGCAGGATGCAACTAAGGTAGTCTGCATAATACAGTAAAATCATGATTTGGCAGTCAAGCTCTTTTTATAAAAGACAATATGGGCTCCTACATAAAACAAGAAGGTGAAATTACCAGAATATAAATCAGGTCCAAATATATGGACAAAAAGTGATCTTTTTGCAGATGACACTGTGATAGAAAGCAAAATCTTTCTAGCTTTGAACAGAATTTTTTATTCTTTTGTCCTTTAAAAGATCTAGGAAAAAAGTGCAATAAGAGAATAAGGTCTCTCAGGCAGTATAACTGTAGATACCTTCATGGAATAAGCTGTAAAGCAAAACAAGGCAGGCATGATTAAAGGGTAAAGTAATTGTAATACACACTTCAGGATGCCAAAACCCATTCCCTATCTTTTATGTACTATTAATTTCCTAAGAAGATTCTGGCACTTGCAGGTATGTACATCCACCGTGTGACAGATTATGAAATCCTTAGGATTTTTTATATGAAGAAATATTAGTTAAAAATCCACCCACAGTAGTTTTAGACATGAATGCAAGTGGTTAATCAGTGAGAAAATATCTGATTTTTTTATTATTATTTTTTTATTGTTAATTTGATCCTGATAAATCAACTGCTTGTTTAGTACTTATGGCTTATGATGTCCTGTATATCTTTGTACTGATGGCCCTTTGCAAAATGTCCCTTTACCTGAAATACAACTTCATATCTGCCAGACCCTCACTATCTGGTGAAAGGAAAGATAAGCACCTGAACTTCCTCTCGCTCTGCTGCACCTGTGAATGCCTCCACTACTCTCTGCAGTGTGCCTGGCTGCCACACCACAATCACGGACCTCCGGCACTGAGAAAGCACCGCTATGGGGAGGACGCTGCATGCAAAAGGAAGCAGCTGCCTGCAACAGCACGAGCAGCAAGAGGAGACAGAAGGGCAAGAGAAGCCCAAGCACTAGCTCCCCCAGCATGGTGCCTGACAACTGTGCCAGGTGGCACCAAGTAGAGGAAGAATAGGAGGAGGAGGAGAAGGAGGCATGCCAGCTGGCAGGGCTGAACAGTGCACAGGAGCGGAGGAGGCGGCAGAGTCAGACAAGAAGAGCCATTCCTAGCACACCACTTCAATGCACATCAGGCTGAAAGACAGAAGAATTATAGGAGAGAGGCATCCAGAATTTTTGGGCCTGCTGGTGTGTTTCAGCCAGGCTTATTTGTCAGCGTTGTCTAAAGAGATAGCTTTATCTATTTGCTTCACACATACATACGACAATGGGACACACTTTGACTATAGGCAGCTAGGGAGGGACAGGATCATCTATCTAGAAGAGGGCAAGGGAATCTCTGGGAGCAAGCTGGCCAGCTTCGTGAGTCAGGCTTTAAACTGAGGGGCTTGGGGGGAAGGGTCCAAAGAAGCAATGTTCATCCTATCACATCCAACTAGGGAATAAGCCAGGCCAACCAGAGTAGTGATACATGTTCCTTAGCTGCCTCCCAAGATGAGTACCAGAAGCCCAGTCACCTCAAGGGTGTGCAAGGCTATGGTGGATCCTCTGGCACCCCTCCTGGGAAACCTGCGTGCTCAAGCTCTCTGAAATGCCCATACACCAATGCATGCAACGTGGGGAATAAACAGAAAGTATTAGAGATTGCTGTGCAGTCACAAGGCCATGATCTCATTGCAATTATAGATACATGGTGGGATAGCTCTCATAACTACAACGCTGTCATGGCTATGGCTTTTATCATGGATTACTTTCTTTTTTAGGAATGACAGGCCAGCAAGGAGAGGTGGTGGAGCTGCTTTTTGTGTGAGGGAGCAACTGGAATGTATTGGGCTGTCCCTAGGCGTGGATGCAGAATGAGTTGAACACTTCTGGGTACCAATTAAGGGGCAGGCCAACATGGGTGACACTGTTGTGGATGTTTACTAGAGGCCACTTGATCAGGAAGAAGAAGTCAATGAGGTCTTCTACAGACTATTGAAGGTAACCTCATGATCACAGGCCCTGGTTCTCATGAGGGACTTCAATCACCCTGATATCTGCTAAAGACAACACAGTTAGGCACACACAGTTCAGGAGGTTCCTGCAGAGCAGTGATGATAACTTTTTGATGTAGGTGGTGGAGGAACAAATGAGGTAAGGTGTACTCCTGCACCTTGTACTCACAAATAAAGGACTGGTTGGAGATGTGAAGGCTGGAGGCAGCCTTGGCTGCAGTGACCATGAGATGGTAGAGTTTATGAACCTGCACGGAGGAAGCAGGGCAATAACTAGGATTGCAACCCTTGACTTCAGGAAAGCTAACTTTGGCTTCTTCAGACACCTACTTGAAGGAATGCCACTGGGTAGGGCTCTAGAAAAGCTAGAAGCGTCCAAGAGAGCTGGCTAATATTAAAACATTCTCCAAGCTCAAGATAGGTTCATCTCTATGAGTAAGAAATCAAGCAAAGGGGGCAGGAGGCCTGCATGGATTTGCAAGGAGCCTCTGCCAAAACTCAAACAGAAGAAGGAAGTTTATGAAAGGTGGAAAAAGGGACAGGCCACTTGGGAGGAATACAGGGATGATGCCAGAACATGCAGGGATGACATGAGGAAGGCTAAGGTCCATTTGGAATTAAATTTGGTGAGGGATGTCAGGGATAACAAGGTGGGCTTGTTCAAACACATCCATAGGAAAGGATGACTAGGAAAAATGTGGACCCACTGCTGAATGGATGGGTGCCCTGGTGATGAAGAACACAGAGAAGGTGGAGTTACTGAACACCTTCTTTGCTTCAGTCTTCACTGCCAAAGCCAGACATCTGGTTTCTCAGATGCTAGAGGCAAGAGAGGAAGCCTGGAGAAAGGAAGAATTTTGCTAGGTCAAGGAGGATCATAATAGACACCTCTTCAGCAAACACTGTCACCCACAAATCCATGGGCCCCAATGGGCTGCAGCCCCAAGTGCTAAGGGAGATGGCAGATATCACTAAGCCACTCTCCATCATCTTTGAAAGGTCATGGAGGACAGGAGAGGTGCCTGATGATTGAAGGAAAGCCAGTGTCACCCCATTCTTCAAAAAGGGCAAGAAGGAGGACCCAGGAAACTACAGGCTGCTCAGCCTCACCTCCATCCCTGGAAAAATGATGGAGCACCTCATCCTGGAGGTCATCTCTAAACGTGTGGAGGAAAAGAAAGTTATCAGGTGTAGTTAATGTGGATTCACCAAGTGAAATCACACTTGACCAAGCTAATAGCCTTCTGTGATGGAACAACTTGGCTGGGTAGATGAGGGAAGAGAGGTGGATGTTGTCTACCTTGCCCTCAGCAAGGCTTTTGACACTGTCTCTCAGAACATCCTCAGGCAGTGTGGGCTGGGCGCGTGGGCAGGGAGGTGGGCTGAGACCTGGCTGATGGCAGAGCCCAGAGGGCTGTGACCAGCGGCGCAGCCCAGCTGGGGGCCCGCAGCCAGCGCTGTGCCCCGGGGCTCAGCACCGGGTCCCGTCCTGCTCAGCCCACCCCCCAGCGCCCTGGGTGAAGGGGCAGAGCGTGCCCGCAGCGAGTTTGCTGGTGGTACAGCGCTGGGAGGGCGGCTGATACCCCGGGGGCTGCGCTGCCGTTCGGCGGGGCCCGGGCAGGCTGGGCAGTGGGGCAGGGGGGGCGTCATGAAGCTCAGCAAAGGCAGGGGTAGGGTCCTGCGCCGGGGGGGAGCGACCCCACGCACCAGCACGGGCTGGGGCTGACCTGCTGGCAGGCAGCTCTGCGGGGAAGGGCCTGGGAGGCCTGGAGGACACCGAGCGGCCCGTGGGCCAGCAGTGTGCCCTGGTGGGCAAGAAGGTCAATGGGATCCTGGGGTGCACCAGGAGGAGCATAGCCAGCAGGTAGAGGGACATTATGCTCCCCCTTTACTCTGACCTTGTGAGTGCTGTGTCCAGTTCTGGGCTCCTCAGTTCAAGAGAGACAAGGAACTGCTGGGAAAGGTCTGGCGGAGTGCTACCAAGATGATCAGGGGGCTGGAGTATCTCCCTTAAGAGGAAAGGCTGAGAGAGTGGGGCCTGGGTAGCCTGGAGAAGAGGACTAAGAGGGGATCTTCTCAATGTCTATGAATACAAGCCAGTGTCAAGAGGATGGGACCAAACTCCTCAGCGGTGCCCAGCAATAGGACAAGGGGCAACAGGCATAAACAGAAACACAAGAAGGTCCATCTGAAATGAGGAAGAACTTGTTTACTTTGGGGGTGACAGAGCCCTGGCACAGGCTGCCCAGAAAGGCTGTGGAGTCTCCTTCCCTGGAGACATATAAAACCTGTCTGGACATGATTCTGTGCAACCTGCTCCAGCTGAACCTGCTTTAGCAGGGGGGTCAGACTAGATGATCTCCAGAGGTCTCTTCCAACCCCGACAAATTTTGTGATTTGATGATACCATTATTACAAGCGTAAGCGCCTCAGTTTCCTATTCTTAGAGCACAAAAGCCTCATTCTGCCTTCAGCATTTCTTTACCTCCCACCTGTTATTTTTTTTGCTTTCTTGATTCACACTACATGGAAATACTCAGCAATTCAAGCTTAACATTTTGATTGCCTCAGACTGAAGGTTCAATTCCCCACAGGACAGTACTGTATTTTGTCCTCCCAATGTGGATTTAGCTCTATCTGGCCATTTAGAGAGCCAGATTTTCTCAAAGAAGCCCTCAAAAAAAAAAAAAAAAAATCACAGTCATATCAGTTATGCATAAATCCTAAAAACTTGGAGTAGTGGACCTGGGCAGAGAAGAAGGTAAAATTAGGCTTTCTTCAGTCTCCAATATTCTGTATAATAGTCCAAGCTAGTACAGATGTGGCCTTCATGGTGCAGCTCAGGCAATACTGTCACTGAAATGGAGTGAAGTGCCTCCATGCTGCACAACCCCACGTATTCCTAGTCTGGGAATGAAAACCATGGAAGCTTAATACCATAACTTCTTTGTATCAGACTAGAATTAATCACAACATTAAAAAAATCTAAAATATTTCAAGTATTTATATTTTACCAGGTATCTAAGTTTGTGGATAATATTCAATTAATTCCCATGTGCCTTTCAACTTTACTTGGATTCATAAGTTTTCCATGAGATGGCAGCACTGCTGCCGCCGTTTGAAGTCACAGGGTCTCTCCTTTTGGCAGGGCATTAGCTCTTCTTGTTTTGCCAGAGACGGTCTCGGGCACAGATTGCCTGTACATCCACTCACATATTCCACCTTCAACCCAGGGCCTGCAGAAATGCTGCCTTCTCCTCCCCAGCATCCTTCCATCGGGAATGGGTTCATGTTACCACTAGACACTCACTGGAGGCATCACTAGTGTTTGTCAGTCACTTCCACCACATTGTTTTCTCTGTATTTATGAATTTCCATTTTAGGATTCCTTTTTAATAACCATATATGCGCACACAGAACTAATTTTATGTATTAGTTTTAACCTAAATGTTTATGTGCTAGGCTATGGTTATGTTGTCAGCCTTGATGTACACATGCATATCAACTGTGGAGGATTTTTAGCTAGCAAGGCTTTCTATCCAAATCCTTTCCACATTTTTTCCCCAAATAAATGCATTAACCACAAAAACAATGTTCCAAGACTAACATCAGTTACTCCAATACTAGTGAAATTATTAGACTTCAGACTCAAAAAAACCCAGACAAGAAACCAAGCCCCACAGTGTCTTCCCAGTGAGGTGGTAAAAGTGGTCACTCCACTTTGTTAATGGACCCTCTCCAATCACAGCAATGTAGTCAGCATAGAAGAATATCTGACATTAGCAACGGCTTCCAAAATAAGAGCACCTTTCTGAGAGGGGCAATTCTGCCATTCTGCACATTCAGTCATCTTTGGTCCAAACAAAAATTAAAGTGGTGTTTAGTCAATGACAAACTGCTTTTCAAAAGACTATCTGGTTTATAGAGCTCGTTTTTTCTAACCACTAAGAGTGACAATAACCATGCTAGCAGTGCTTGTCTTAGTCTGGTTCTCATCTATATTGAGTACAGCAGTGCTGAAATATCTGTATCCCCTACAAGATATATTCAGCCACTTGCATAGTTGCCCTATGAGACCAATACTTACATCTTTCTAACTCAGCAACAGACAGTGTTCTCCCCAGTCATATTACATCTTTCCCATATGCTCTTCAACTTTTAATTTTTCCTCTTTGTCAAATGAATGTCATTATAGTAAGCCCTAGATTTCTTCCCTTTTACTTATTCATGGCTTTACTTTTAAAAGTAACATTTTATTCTGGCAAAATTAGCTTGCTCTAATTACCTTTCACCATCATTTTCTTCTTCAAAGAAGCCCATTGCTAGAAAGAAAAATCCATCTGAGCACTGTCATTCTCTTTGTACTTGTAAGACTGACTTTCTTAGCATTGAAGAATGTTAGTAATAATACAATCTACTCCACAATCTTCATCCATATTCCCAGGACATGGATTATTCCAGAGCACTCCAAATGCAGACTTAGCTTGACTTTGAGATCCAAATGTTTTATTGCCTTGGATGTCCTGGATCCACAGGCTTCTAGCAATACACATCCCACACAAAATTAATCTGGCTGGGCTGACTCATGGGATGACTGGAAAATTCAAAGGCTTGGCTCTGAATATTCCAGCAGTCTCTCCTTGGGTTTTTTATGCCTGATCAGGGAGCAAATCATTAGAGGGATATGAACACAGTTAGCTTCTCTCAAACTGGGTTGAAGTTGCTTAAGCCAATCAAAACCCTTTCTCTAATTTCTGAATTCAAATACCAACCATCTTCTCATGAATTTAATTGTTACAGGAAGCACTGCATTGCTCAGATTCTGCTAATCATCTCATAGTTCTGGGCTTTCTGTCTAGTCAATTTAAGTTTTAGTTCATTGAGCATGTAAGGACATAAGATTGTGAGGAAAAGCAACTTTAAGATCATCTTTCTTTTCTATGGTATCCCCTTCTTACAGATGCAAAGAGAAATGCAGTGTGTATCTCTTTCAGGATACCTCAAGAGAATGTCAGCTTTGATGAAGATTTTAGCTATTTTATCCTTCCGTTTGTTTGGAGGTTTTTTGCAATTTGCTGACTTTCACTTCTGTCAGGGATTGCTCTTCACAAAGCTTAGTAGAGAAGTCTCTTTATTTAATTCCCGGACTCTTATGTGTAATATTGCACATCCTTCTGTGACAGCCTGGCTATCAAATACCTGGTATCTATCAAACTGAAACATTCAAGAATGCAAATCCTACTACCACACTTTGTACCATAGAATCCAAGTCTTTACAAATTGAGCCAAAATATGCTTCTATGAAATAAAACATAAGTTATGACAATTTGATGGATCAATTTTGTTATTTCTGTATGTATATATACTCTGGCATGTATATATGACTTCAGTCTAAGAATCAAAACAGATACAAGGCCACAACAAAGCTCCTTATATCCATAAAATCCTCACTAAAGAAGTAATATTCTCACACTTAAATACAATTAATGTAAGCTGGCTCTCAAAACAACTAAGATTTCTTAGTTTGTTATGACTGTAGTGTATAGGATTTACAAAACCTTCACCTGAAGTGGCCTTTGAGCTTTAGTTCAGTGAACTAAGGAGTTTGAGTTTGGTGGTTTAGTACTGTACTGCTGATTGATCGGCTGAATTGGGTGGTTTTTTTGAGACTGCTTTGGTTAAAATATAAGAAACAAACCAGTTCAAAACCAATTATTTAAGACTGAATTCAAACCATTACATCTGAGCTAATAGGGACCCTACCATGTCACTAGTTTTCCAAGTGCATTCTGCATCTGACAGAAAGCAGACATCTGCCTATATGTCATCCCCACACAAGCCAGTAAAAAGTAAAATTAAGGCTCAGTAAATATTCTGACCCAATAAAACATTTGGTTCAAAAATGTAAGTGCAAAATTATAATGTATTTCTTTAATATTATCCATTTACCATAAGTAGACTCATTTTTGCAAGGACCTTTATAAATCTTCATGTACCAGATGAAAATGAAGGATTTATTCTACTCCATCTTTTAATTGTACTCACCAATCTGTGAATTATTCTTACAGCTGGCATTTTAAATGTATTAGTAAAATTTATCGCTCAAAGCCTTATGCAAGGACTAAATTACACTAATGAATTGACTATGAATTTGAAGCCTAACATGAAGCCAAATATTTTCTGGCTTCATTTCTGTATCTCAGCAAACTGCTTAATTTTCTCCCTACTTATCCATTACTGCTAAATTGTCTTGCTATTATTGTAGAAAATTGCAGCAAATATTGGCTTGCCCTTAGGCCTATACTGAACAGAACAGAAATCAGGATGCCTGCAGTGAGACTGGTAAGGTATGAAACCTGTCCTCCTCTAATTTTGGTGAACTGACAGAGCAAGTGGAAGATAATGTTCAATCCCTCTTTTTCAATTTTATTAAACAATTGGTGAATTATTCCTATAGTTGGCTTTTCAAATGTATTAATAGATCTCCTCACTTAAAGGCTTACACAAAGCTAAACTAAATTAATGAAACAGCTACATATCTGCTGATATGTAAGAGGAAACCAAATATATTCCAGCTTCATACTTGTTTTGTTGGGGGTGGTGCATATTTTTGTTTGATTTTTGGTGTGGTGTTTGGAGGTTTTGGGGTTGGGATTTTTTTGTGGGTTTTGGTTGTTGTTGTGGATTTTGGTTTTTGAGGGGGTTTGTGGGAGGAAGGAATATAAACCCCCACACAGCTTAATCTTATTCTTACTTAAGCATGAGTCTGACAGCAACACTGTCATTAAAAGCCTGTATTTTTGCTATTGAAAAGTGGGCAGGATATTTTACTTAGAGATGTTAAAAATGCATTAAATACTGCTATTCAAGATCTATTTCCTGGAGCTAATTTTTTCTCATGAATTGATGCAAAGGAATTTTGTCCATCTGTAAACCATAAGCAAGTAATTTTGGCAGTGTTTTTCCAAAAAGCTGGGACTGCACACTGTTAGCTTGTCCATTCAGAAAGCAAACAGGTAATTTAAGGTGGTAGATAGATAGATAGATAGATAGATAGATAGATAGATAGATAGATAGATAGATAGATAGATAGATAGATAGATAGATAGATAGATAGATAGATAGATAGATAGATAGATAGATAGGTAGATAGATAGGTAGGTAGGTAGGTAGGTAGGTAGGTAGGTAGGTAGGTAGGTAGGTAGGTAGGTAGGTAGGTAGGTAGGTAGGTAGGTAGGTAGGTGATAGATAGATAATCTTAAGTCCAAAGTCAAAGCTCTTGCCTAGCTCTTCAAAATCTAAAACACTGGCTGCACATACCCTAAATCTGGAAAAAATATTCTAGCACACAAACATTTAAATTTACCAACTTCTTCATATGAGTAATTATATTAATGGTACCACAACTTTATGTTAGTGCTTACCTTCACTCATTCTCTTCTGGTTTGTAATTGTATCCACCACAAATGTGGCACAACTACTATCCTCCATGATTGCTAGCCAAAAGACTTAACAGAATCTGGGCTGAGGCTTTGAAAACTAATTGTCAGACATATGTCTAAGAATATCTGCTTTTCCCAACAGAATAGTTTATAACAGAATGAAATGCAACCTCTAGCAGGGAATTCAGTTTTGAAATGGAAGACTTTACTACATCAAACATCACTCATTAAAGAAGTCCAGGCAACCATTTACCCCAGGAAGGCACAATCATACATTTACAAATTCTAAAAGGCACCCCTAATGTTCCATATCTCAAGGACTTCAATCATCTTATTAATTTCCCTTTCATTCTTTTCTCACTAGCATTTGAGGCCTATGACTTCTTCGTCTGTCTCTTGACAAATGGTCCTAATAGTCTTTGAAATCAGTGTGTGAGTTAGATATACCACATTAGGTGCTGCCAATTATTTATATATCAAAATGTTTTGGTTTAGGTTGTATGTATGCAGGGAGGCTCTTAATGCATCATACAAATATAGATAAAAGTGGATTCTGTCATGAAGAATATTGGACTGATGTAGTTTAAAAAAAAAACAATTTTTTTACTATTTCATTGTTTTGTATAAATCATTTTATATTATGACATTGGCTTTGCACATACATTGAAGAGTGTAAGTACTATCTTTGAGAAGCAATCACACCATATTGAGGGGGCAATCCTCCTTTTTTATACTAACCCACACAAAGTTAACCATCTGGAGTCTCTTTTGGTTGTTGTTTACAAGGAGGAATTTAAACAACATATTACTAAATCAGGCACAGATAACAATCAGTTCTGTAGTCACACCTACAATTTATTATCCCATACCTTTCCAAAATGGATACAAAGTGCTGCTAACTCAGAAGAATCATTCACACACATTTAGTACATTTTTTACTCCACTAAAATGATCATGTGCACATGCCTACTCTGCAGGAACTACCATAAATAAAATGCTCTGAAACAGCACTCTTTAAAATAATGCTGGTCATTCTGGTGCTTCTAGATCAAGAACCAAGCACTGTCAAGTGTCATGGGATGCCTGCAAATCACAGGCAACTCATTCCAGGTGGTAGGTCTAAAATAGTAAAAAAAAGATGGGGTAATTGCCATGGTATAGGCAATTATGTTTTAAGCATACATGGCATGGTATTAAATAATTTGTCCTTCACCAGTTTATAAATACAGGTGATAGTGGTTTTACCTTCACAGTCAAGTAGGAAATAGACTGTTCCAAAGCTGATGGGGAGCGTCACCAGAGAAAGTTACCATAGGCACTCAGCACTGCCATAGTGTATCATAATATGTTGCATTAGATCAAATTAATGGATACATTTAAATCAGAAAAAGATTGCAAGTGGAAACTATCAATGACAAAATCTTCTGTAGTGTTATCCATTTGCCCTACCTTTAACAAAAATTTAAATAGCACACAGTAATGCACAATCGTGGCATTCTAGGCATGATCCACAGGCCCTGCTTGTATCTCCAGGAGTTCTTGGAGAAAGTAATGGACAAATATTAACTTCATGGAAAAAAAAGACCACCTTTTTTTACAACATTGTGTCAAAAACAGCAGGAGAGAGAGAGAACCTCATGGTACCAGCACTGCCTTCCTTCCAGCGTGTGTCAGAGAAGCATTTAGCATTTTTCACTGCAGCTGTGTATGGTAGTTCAGAAGCAGCAAGTTGTGAGCCCAGGGAAAGTGAAGTGGGCTGTATTAGCAAACCATAGCCAGCATATCAATGGGAGTGTCTATTCCACTCTCCTCAGTACTTGTGACACTACATCTGAGCATCGTGCTCAGTTTTGGGCTCCTTGATGCAAGATAGGCATGGCCATCCAGAAGAAGTCCAGTTAGCAAGGGTATTAGGTCCCTGAAATGAAACAAGAACCTCAGAGACTAGGGTTTTATTCAGCCTTGGAAGAGAAGGTTCAGAAGGCATCTAATTGCTGTCTGCCACTACCTAGTACAATGAGATGTTAATAGAAGGTGCATACTCACAAAATACAAGTCAGCAGACAGAAGTAAGAAAATAGTAAATTTTCATATAAGCAAAATTTTTGCAGCATAAGAACAGTAAAACACTGAACCATGAGCCCATAGAAGTTGTAGAATCTTCATCCTCGGAGATGGTGAAAGCTCACCTGAACACAACCATGAACAACCTGTTCTAACTGGACCTGTTTCAAGCAGGAGGCTGAACTAGATGATGCCTAGAGGTCCCATCCAGTCTAAATTATTCTGTGATAGTGCCAACCCACTGCAAAAGCGAAAACTTTGGGCCAATTTGCTTGTTACCTTATACTTAGATTCAGCGCTGCTAAAAAGCTGAAATTATTACAAACTGTACAGTTATACCATTCACATAGTGCAGTTGATTGACAAGTGCTCAGTACTATTTAGGTAGCTGGGTTTTTTTCAAAAAACATCCCTTTGTTTTTATTCATATTTCTGAAGCATTATTTATATCACTCCTTAGGGGGCACCTCTCATCATCACTCCTTTCAGTTTATCTCCTGAATAACCCTATTTATTATTTGATGCAACTTAATATGCCAAAACTACTGACAAAAACTAACTTTTTCCCTCTTTTAATCAGGCTCTCATGAACTAACTTTTAGGAGAATTTAGACAAGAATTCAGTAAGCTCGCTAAAACTTTCCTATGATGAAACCCACTAGTAAGCTGTCAGCTGGCATGCACAGACTCTAGAGTAATTGCTTCTGTACTTTTTTAGCTTAAAAAGCTGTTGTATCTCACAGTGTTGAATTACTGAATCATGCCCCAATACAATATCCCTCACAATTTGGTATCATTCATTAGGAAAAATTTTAAAGTCCCCCTAGAACAATATTGTCAATGCTCAGCATTTTAACGGAACCTAGTGCATGCTACAATTTGTTGTAATTTGTGAAAAGTTCCAACACTTCTTAGGTGACTGAATTAGGGAGATCCTAAGACACTGATAGCCTCATAAGCCTAAAAAAGGCTGTTAATGAACCTCTAGCTCACAGAAAGCAATCTGAAGTTGACTGAAAATACTTAGAAGTTCTGATAACTTTCTTATAAATTATGTGGGGAAAAAATGTGGTTTATATACGTTAGTAAAAGGCCTGTGCATCAGAAACATTGACTGGGGATCTACCTCCATTCCATAATTCTTTTAAATTCTTGTGTCTTGGCTTTTCATCCTGTAATAGAAATATATTTTTCCTTGGTTTCATTCACATTTTTACCCTGGGATCTCTTACGGACAGATATTTTTATTTTCATAGATAGATAAGTGCTTAAGACATAGGAAATGGAGTTCCTCACCTCACTTGCAACGTAAGTAACCTACAACCCAAACAAAAAAAAGAGTGTGGACTTGATTTCCAGTTTCCTTTCATTTTCAACATAAGTTTTGAATGCACACAGAACTGGACATACAACATTTTACCAAGAGATAAAATAGTTTGGTTTTAAATGCATGTACTCACTATTGTATTGAAGTGTGTCAGACATTTTCTTGTGTTCTGTATATCCTCTGCCTCTTTAGGATACTGGGGATAACAGAAAAAGCTTCAAAAGGATAAGATCACAAATAATGTGTCATGTAGTCTATAATTTTTTTAAGTATGGAATTGTTAACTTAATGTTCATGTCAATGCCGTACTAACATGTTGCCCAATTTTGAAGTAAATAAATAATAGAGAATTAACTGATTTAAAAGGAAATTATGTTCAAATTTTACATTATTTTTGGAGTAGGGAATGTGGGAATACTTTATCTTTTTCTCGTGCACGGGAAAGCAAAACCAATATGTTGTTCTACTTCAACTGTTGAAGTCATGTTCTTTGCTCTGCAGGTAGTTCTGGTCTCAGTTTTTTTCACTTGTCTACAAGTGACTAAGGTTAAACAATCTGAGGATATTGTCCAAGTCATATTTTTCCCTCCTGTTCTGTGTTTCTTACTTACAAAAAATGCAAATAACAATGATTACCTCACTCCTGTGCAGAAAAGAATTAACTAAAGTGCTCTAAATTTCTGGAATGACACCTGCAATGCAAGATTAGAGCCAGTTCTTTGCAACATCAGTAAAGATTTTTTTCTGAACAATGACATGTATTTACAGATGCAGAGCATTCCTCATTATTGTTGAAGTCATAACGTGCTAATTTAAGTGAGGTAAGTCAAGTTCTACTGCTTTTCACTCCTGTTAGGCCAACCAACAGAAAGCCAATACAGCCAAAAGTGAAAAAGCTGTTTTGTATTCAAGCATATGGAATACCAGTGCTTTATGTGGCACCAGGAAGTTATTGACCTTGCTCCAGCCACTTACAACTCTGCAATCCACCAGAACCTGTGGAACTGGATGGGTGTTAATGATAGGGTACTCAAAGGTTGGATCTAGTATGACCTGCAGAATTTTTATTACTTTTAGTGATGAACAAGCTGAAAGAACCTTTCTTGCTCTCCAAGGCTGAGGTAGTGGCATAAACCAGAAGCAGGAGGGAAAAAAATAGTCTAGTATGTATGCACTTGCTGCATATACTTGGTTCAGAAAGCATCTCAAAGCAATGCTGTACCTCATGAAAAGATTTTTATAATGCTATTTTTTTGAGACTGGAATTGCAGTTTAAACTTTTCTGGACTAAACAAACCGGTTTTCCTTCAGCACTTTAGCAACGGTCTGTGAGAAGGAACATTTTTCTCCGAAACTATTAATTTCTGTGTACAACCAGTACCAAGACCAGGCTTAGCATGCCTCCAAATAATCTAGGTTTTTTTAGTTTCTTTCTTGTTTAAACAGTGTGTGCTAAGGGTAGACTGCAAAGGACATGGCTATTAGAGCTGAACTACATCTGAAATGTTATTAAGACATGAGACTTTCCCTTTACATGCTCCGTGTTTCCACTGATGTGAAAAAAAGTTGTGTTATGCTTCCCGAAGACCTTCCTATCACCTCTGCTGCCTGCTGCTGCCAGTGCCATCTACTAACAGTAAGCATTGGGGTTGAATCACTTATATAAAGGTTTATCTGAGAGTCTGTAATGCCTAGTATCACCTAGGTGAGGCACCCTCACAACAGAAGCCCTTCTAATGAAACCAGTGTGTGCATGTGTATGTGTAAGAAGATATTTCAGTCCTCAAAAAAATGTTTACTGTTCAAACATTAAATAAATGTAGAACTGTTTTAATCAGCTGAACAAATATTTAATGTACATTTTGATGTAAGAGCTATGTTTAAAAATATTGCTTATGTAGCTAAGACATAGGGAATTTATGGAAACTAATAAAACAAACACTGTCTAAACAAAACTTGCACATGAAAACAAAAGTCATATCTTGTCAACCTTTACCTAATGTAATCTTTATTATTGACACTATCAGTCTTTAACATTGATGTGTTAGCAGGATTGGCTTACTAAGGAAAATGCTTTGGTTTTCAAGAAGTCATAATTGCTGTGCTCAGATAGGATCAGTTTCTAATAAACCAACTGAGAAGTGTAATGCACGGTAATGTTAGTGTTATATTCACAGCAGGCCTTCCTCTGTAGAGTAAAAGTCTGTTTGCTCTCTGGGATCCAAACACTGAAGGTCATTCATTGCAGGAGTAGCTGGATTTCTGTCTACAGCTGTTAGAAAGGATTTGTGAAAAATCTGACAGGAAATTGCAACTTCTTTGAAAGCACATGTGCCTGAATAGTTTCTGTGTAAATACAGTACAGTGTGGCAGAAAGCACAATTTTTATAGAGATAATCTCTTAAAAATACATACATGTGCTTCACCTTGGCTCCATCTATTTTCATACAGTTTGTAGCTGTCTTCTTGTCTTTTTTTGGAGTGAATTTATGTCAGCAGGAAGGTTTTCAAATGATTGTATAGTTGCAGAGAAGTTGTGTTCCCATTGACCTCACAGCTCAGGACACACTACAAGCTTAACACCTCTATCCTTCACTCACATGAATTTTGTGAACAAGCATTAGGACCTGTTGCAAACACTTCTCTCATCAAATGGTTGCTTTATTGTACAGAGACATAAATGCAGAACTGAACAGAACACCTTTATATCACTTCCAAAGAAAACAGGCTGGCATTCAAATATTACACAAATTTCTATATACTTAAATTTAAATGGCTTGAAGAGCAAGAAAGGAACAGGTAGAAATATACCTTTTTCAATTAGACATGAACTGAACCCAGCCCACCCCTTGCGCAAAGCACTCAGCACAAATTATTTTGCTGTTAGAGCTCAACAGAGCACATTGAGGTCACTCAGATCTCTGCTTTCCAAAACACTGCTACCTTCAAGTGCTGGTTATTTCAGGTCACAACCAGAAGGTTATAATCATGAAAAGCAAGGGAAACCTGCAACTCAGTAGGACTTCAATAAAATTTATGTCTAGATAAAATCTATGGACAGTAGTATAGTCTTGGGGCTCCTCATGTCCTCAGAGGATGTGGTGAAATTCTTCTGAAGGAAGCTAACCCTTTCAAGAAGGATTAATTCTGGTTTGAGCTCTAAACTATTGGAAACTAAGTTCCTTACTCCAAACTATTTTTTTATTTATCTGTGATGGTTGCTGTAGGAGTCAGAAGTCTTAACACTGATGTCAGGGGAGCGACACTATGTTTGACAAAAAATCCACAGATGTATTTTAACTATACATTTAATTGCTTCCAACTCCCTCAAAGACTGTGTAACATAAATTTTCAGTTCACTATTACATGACATTACTGTAGTATCATTTAACATACTATGTTTGTTTGCAACACAGGCCTATTTTTAAATAATTATCTCAAATGCAATAGTATTAATGTAAAGATTCCAAATTAAATGAGTCTAGGCATGCTTATTCTTAGAGAAACGAAGAATTGTTCCTTTCCATATGCACTTGGTCAGGATATGTCTGGAAGACAGGGAGATCCAAGAAGTTTCTCAACAGGCTTTTGGACGTTTTCTCAGTAGCTGTCTGAGGCTCCTCTGTGCTGAAGTGTATAGACATGCAGAAAGGAATATTCCTCTCACCAGCATAGCCCGTCTTTCCCTTCCTTCTGCATAGCTGATACAGTGGTAGCAACACCACTGTGCAACATGGCACATAACCACAGTGAGAGGTGTTAAACTTGATTTCCTGAAACGGCAGCAGTCCAGGTGGAAGCATCTTGAGTACCAAATGTGCCTCTCCAGCTATCACCTGCATCATACTCAGAAATAAACCCAAAGATTAGGAACTAACACCACACTAGCTGCCAATAAATTATATCTAATTGCCTTCTTATGCTAGTTTGCCTTTGTTGTGCTTGTTTCTGTATGGATTCTTACCTAAACAGAGGTCACTCCATGAAGAATAATCCTCATAAATGAAAGGTAGCAGAGTAGCTGCATTCAAATGACACACCCTTTTTTGACAGAGCCTGCTCAAATATTGTGCGCCCCTAAGCCGAGGGGGTGTGCTTGCATGGCAATGAGCAAAGATGGATATTTAATTTCATGGCACATGTGAACAGTACCACAAGAACAAGAAAAGTCAAAGGGCTACAAAATATAATAATTAGTTACTGTTTAGCTCTTTCAGGAACAGGCAAATCAGACCCCATTCTAGATTTCCGATCACTCTCCAGAGCCTTTTTTTATTTTTACTTTCTTCTTAGCCAAAAAACTGTAAGACTGACAGCAGCTTTGTTTTCAGATGCTGTTGGGCAGGCTTATACAAAGCTACAGGATGCACAGGGGTGTAGTTGAAGATGAGTCAATAGCATGATGATGTTTGGATGTCAGGGTGTTTGGAGTCTAAAGTAGTTTTATGATGAATTAGTCTAGAGTTTTACAGTTTACCTCATTACTGAAATATTTTAAACACTGTATCAAAGATGTTACTGAAAAGCAGAACTATTGCCAAAATTAAATAAAGATTATAATTTTGTATTTACTCTGACGGGAGACAGCTGCTGAAAGGTTCCATTTCTGATTTGGCCAAGAGGAAGCAGTAATAACACATACTGTTTCTACATCAAATTAGATCAGACCACATGAATGGTGAACTAATAGTATTTAATCACTCATTTTTAAAAAAGAACAGACAAAATAACCACACACACACACACACAAATAAAAAAAAAAAAAAAAAGCCCCATACCACATCCTTTGACCTTTGCAGAAAGATGTTGACAAGAGCTAAACACAGCTTTTCAAAAGAAACAGTACTTGCACTTGAAGACTGGGTTCAGGGTAAGTGTACACTACTCCAGAGTTTTTTGTGTCACCGTATAACTGTAATTCCATCAAACTGTTCTAAATAAACCTGGAGGGTATGTCCTTTGAACCAGACACAGCTGTAATGCTTTAATTTGACCTGCAGTGTAGCAGGGCAAGTACTGACATTAAGAATACTTGAATTGAGGCATAATGCTAGAAAAAATGAACAGATTAACTGATTCTCACTCATCTGCTCCTAATAGATCAGCTATGCACCTTCCAAGATTCTCACCATTTCTGTACCTTGCTCTACGCGCAGGCACGTTATAATTACTGCTACTTCTTCACAATCAAGGTGAAGATGACTATGATGGCAGGCCATATAAAAACACATGAAGAGATTCTGCTCCCAAAGATCTACATAATAGATAAATACCTGGGACAGACTGTCAGGCAGCAAAGAGAAGCCTAGGGAGAGATGTAGTGATATATTGAAAATGTTAAAGGGCTGGAAATTCTGGTCTGCATTAGATCGCATTGCAGGCCCCTGGAGTTGCAAATAGACATTTCCTAATGTTTTCTTTCTAAATTCATTATTATGAATAAAACTAAATAAACGGCTTAATTCTAAAATTTTCTAAGGACACATCGGAT
This sequence comes from Falco rusticolus, assembly GCF_015220075.1. Classification (NCBI taxonomy): domain Eukaryota; kingdom Metazoa; phylum Chordata; class Aves; order Falconiformes; family Falconidae; genus Falco; species Falco rusticolus. The sequence goes on along the minus strand of NC_051210.1, from coordinate 42,389,663 downwards.
TTCCTTAAATTCAATAAAGTTTTTTTCAATAATGTCTGTAGGAGTAAGATATACCCCTAAGTAGTTTAATGAACAATTCTTCACCACTGAAACCTATGAGGTTTGCTATTCAAGTGAATAAAAACAAGAATAAAAAATATTTTGTGTCTGTAGAGAGTCACATTAATTTTAAAGTAAATGCGTTTGCCAACAGGTTTTCTTCAGTTGGATAACATGATTGCATAAAAATTGGCATCGCACAGCTCATGCAAACTAGTCTGTACACGTCTTACATTCTGTTCATAATTCTTAGATCATCACAGCTACAGGACATAAGGTATGAAATATTTGTAAGCAATGTTAATGTCTTTTATCTTAACAAAGATAATGTTCAGGCTAAAAATGGGGTCACATGATCAATTATCTGCTGAAGTTGTCTTCTAGCTGTTGTGAGTTTTAAGATTATCCATATGCATGGTTGATAAACGTTTGTACAGTCATAGATACTCACTTCATTGTCATTACTTTGAAGTAAATTGCTGCTTTTGGAAACATCTGCAGTCCATGGAGTATTCTTTGACAGGCAGGACTAGAAGTTCCTAGCTGGGATATATGCATTCCAGAGATTCTTTAGAAATAAATTACACCCTTTAACCCTGAGAATCTAATGCTTTTTAGAGTTGAAAACATATATATATCTTCATTTTTAAAGTTTTGTTTGTAAAAATTATTGTATTACAAATAAAAATCTAAATATCTACTCATTGTCCTTTGCAGATAGACAGTTTTCCTTCCAAGTACACAACAACTAATTCAAAGGTGTAATAGAAACTCACTAAACAAAATGTATTTGCTTCACATTAAATGTGAAGTAAAATTACTGAATATCTTTATTTCTGTATAGATTTTACTTCTGTCCTGTCCCTTAGTAATGATGTTAGAGAATGAAACAAAACCTCAGCTGTTCAGAAAACCAAAGGACCTTTACAATATGAATGTAATATAATGGCAAGATAAATAAAATATAACATATATTTATGTGCAGTACAAATACAGTCTATGTTAAAAGTGTTGGGCACAATGACTCTTTGAAGACACAGAAAATTAGGTCCTGTTCCCCTCCTCCCCCAAAACACAGAAAGACTATATAGTGGACTACTCTTTTGCTGCTAAGTGCACATGATAATCTGTGGGTTTATGTATATGTATGGATCTCCCTCTCTGATGGCTTTGTCTGTCTGTCCAAAGGTAGAAGTTGGTGTATGATGTCTGGTTATCACATCACATGCAACTATGATATTAACTTCCTTGAACTCCTTGTAGCATCTTTGCATGAAAGAGCAGGGAGAGGCCAAAAAGTATGACAAGCAAATATCAATCTAGATTTGCTCTGGTAAATCCAAATCAAAAGTTTCAATGTATGTTCTTCAAACTTAAAAAATAAGCATACCAATTTCATCATTTCCTCCTGTTTGTTTACTAAATTTTAGTCGGATGCAGCCAGCCAACAATGAAATTCTGATAAGGTGGGATCTCAGATGGGTTATCCATTTTAGTTTGATAATATAACCTCGTCTCAGTTTCATCTCAAGAAAATTGTTTCTGCTTCACAGATTTACCCTGTGGCATAAGAATTCCTATTCAACAGGTACACACTGCCATCTAAAGGCCAGTGCTTGGGATTTTCTAGATCATTTGGGTTCCAAACTCCACTGATGCTCCTTGCAGCGTCAAAACTATAAATTTGCAAAAACAGAAAGCCAAAATTTTTGAAGAAAATACGAGGGAAGGGATTATATCTGAGACTCAAACGGGAAGATGACACCAAGTCAGGCCCTATAGCCTGGCAATGACAGCCATACTTCTGATTATTGAGATGCTTGATGTGACTAGCCAGCCCAGCAGCTGCACGTTGCTACACCTTATGGACACATTTTTAAACGGAACCTTTCTGGTCAGCTACCTCATTGTGACATCGTTGAACTGTTAAAGCCAGACCTTAACCTAACCAAAAGTTATTACTATGGCAGCAAAAACGAAATGGTGGCCAGAACAGCATTTCTGAAATCAGAATAAAATGTTACAACTTTGCATATCACTTCTATGTGCTATGTAATAATAGCAATGTATTTTTCCTTCGCCTCTCTAAGCAGATTATTTCCTTTATAAGCGTTCATTAATGGAATAAAATAATTCAGATTAGATATATTGTTCTCAGGAGGTCTGTTTTTAGCTGTCCATTCACGCTTCTGTGAAAATTTATTACACTCCATCAAAAAAAGTAAGGAGAAAGTCCAGTAACTCTCTCCTTTGAAGAAGCACACGGATGTCACACTTCAGGTTATCTTCTGGATGTACAGGAATGTGCGGCTGCCTCCAAATATTCTCTGTTCATTCCCTGGGGAGCAGGTGGTTCATACATTCCCATTATCCTGCAGATCCTTTGGGACTTACTAAATCTATATTCATTCCTCAGGACAACAAGGCATAAGAAGAGTGCTGACACATATTCTTTACTATTATACGTTCTGAGTCAATACAAGCAGAAGCCAAGGGCCTTTGCAAAACAACATTTCACCAAGGCCTACCAGGTGTTGCTTCCCACTGGTATGATTTGGCAAGGAAACTCATCAGCGTTAAATATAAGCTTTCTCTGGATTTTGAATGTACAAACTTGAAGTAATACCACATCCTCCAGTTTGAACTATGTGACTTCACATGATGTGAATGCAAATAATGGTATCGGTACAGCATAAAACACAAAGGAAATAGAAATGAAGATTCTTTTCTCTTATTAGAGGACTGCCCATCCTTCAGTCTGATTCTTATCTTGAAAGGAAAAAAAATAAAAAAGAAAAAAACCCCAACCTAATATTTTGACTACTTATTTCAGTCAAAATAATATCATCTCATTAGGACCTGGGACATTCAGTCTCATTGCTACCTATATAGCAGTTAAGGGGTACAGAAGAGCAGCACAGAAGACTTAAAAAACTTGTCTCATTCCACAGGACTCTCACTGAACCATAGTAATCTCTAGCATAAATCAAATAAGCAAAATTCCTCTGCTGGAATTGTAAAAATAAATTAGCATGCTGGCTGCGAGAACATGAGTGTCTGCAGGTATTAACATTTTAAAAATAGACTCCTGGTGCTAAGTCTAGCATATCAGTTTCAGAGTCACAGCTTAGGAGCCTAGAATCTGAGATTCAGTAAAGCAGATAAAGATGTGACCAGAGGAAACATCTTTAGAACTGTGTACAGTATCTTGATGAATAGAGCAGGTATGTAAAGTGTGCATCCACCCCTAGACCAATCAAAGCACAAGGAACATAGCTGGATGAGCAATCCTGTCCCCTTCCCTGAGTCCCAGGACTCAGGTAACCAGGATAAGCACCCAATCCTTCAGCACAAGCTATAAAAAAACCCAGACTTTATATTGTCTTTAACCCTTGCATCCCGCTGCTATGAACCTTGGTCAGATTACTCCTTACTAGATTTATAAAAAACATTCAAAGTTAATCTGTGCCATGGAATCAGATAGTTGTCATAGAAAAGGATTTTTAAGATGCACAACTTTCTATATGGTATTTTGGATAACAATGTGCTTTAGATTATTTACATTTTAGTCACATATTTTATTACTTGTTCTAACAAAATGCATCAATTCCATAGTGTAAAGAACCAGCTTTTCACCTTCAGTGTTAATAAAAATAATATGACAGACTGACAAAAAAACTACATATTGAGCTATTTGTGCAAAATACATGTAGTTCCTGCTTTCTCTTGTAGTTTTGCATCATTCAGTCCCTAATATGGTGCAGATAATTTACAGAAGGGGCACTTCTGATGTGGTTTGTTGACTGGTGTCCAGCATCCAGGTATGGTTTCTACACTTTTTTATATAACCCTGTCCCTGTCCCTGTTTACCACAGGAAAAGTTGAGTGGTGAGAGGGAAAGGCATTTGGAGCCAATCTTCCCTACTCTCAAAGGTCACTTTACCCCAGATTTTCATTCTGACCAATTTTTTTGTTAAGTGTTTGCTATACCTTTTCTGCTTTTACATGTAAAAACATAAATCAATAGTCTACCTCTTCTGCAAGGAACATGATATAGATCATCATCATTTCTTGGTGTGAATCTCCAGATGATTTAAATGTATGAAGTCTATAAAGTCTACTCTGTCCCACTACAGCTAAGTATTTGGATTACTGTTTTGAATTGCCAATGCACCTTTACAACCTGTTTATCTTTCACCCTCCACCTCTTCCCTCAAGTCTCCTCTTGCTATTTGCTCTGGTGAAGAACAAACACAACTCCCAGAGTATGCACAGTCTGGATTAAAAGTACTTCGTTTTATTTACCTCTCTGTTCACAGGAAAGTTTATGCTGTGAAATTTTGTCTCTCCATTAAATCCACTGAAACACATAAGTAACAAGCTCCTTTTAAGATCTCAGACTTCACTGCACAAATGTGAGTTGAATCTTCTAATAAATGCAGTAAAATACACCTTGTTACAAGCAGAGGGCATATAGAATATGAAATAACGGCTATGAACTTTTTACATTAGATGTGTGTGCATGTTTCATACAGAAGGAAATAATAAGCAATCTCTGGGGCATAGAAACTTGATCAAACATTAACTTTCCAATCATCAAATAGCATTCATAAGCATCTATCTTTATAACACAACATATTTGATTTGCTGCAAAGTTATTCATTAGCCTTCTAACATCATGCTTTGTGATTGTTCTTCATTAGCCACACTATTATAACATAGATACAAGGACTTTTAAGCATTTTTTATTTTGTTTGTGTATAGAATCCAGATGGGGTGAAGGCAGCATTCACATTTTTGTAAGAAATACAAAACACTTTTGGAAAGAAGTTAGTATCTTTTCATATCTTTTTTTTTTTTCTTTTCTAAGTTAAATATTTAAGTGGCAGTTTAGTTGTGTCCATTACTTCAGTTTTTGAGGAAATAGTGCAGAGCATCCAATATGCATTCCAACAAGAGCCTGAGTCCTATGAAAGCTTAATAACTTACTTCTCAAAACAGAATGAAGAAAGGGAGGAAAAGTACCTGGGAGGAAAAGTATTGTTTCTTTTCTTTAAAATACCTTGAAATATGTTCAAAAACATTTTATGAGGTCACACTAAAAAAAGAGTAATTGGAAGAAAAATTCTGCTTGTCTAAGCGAAGAGCACATTTGTAGCGGTAGGGTAAATGTTTTATCGATTGGGAAACTGGGAAACTCAAGTCATTACTCACCATGGGCTAAAGAATAATTGCTAATGCTCTGGCGGAAAGATTAAAAACAGTTTCTGGAAGTATTTCTTACAGTGATCAATGGTGTATCATCCCAGGCCATTGGATCTTCAATAACATTTTTCCCTTTTGGGATACAATCAATTTTTATAATATGATTCATTTGCCAGCAGGCATGCTTTCTTCATACGATGAAAAGGCATTTATGCACCTTATATTGTTGGAAAGTAATCTTATACAGCCAGAGCCCAAGCTCTGATATAAAAGATTTTTCCAAATTCATCTCTACTTCTAAGTGGGTTTGGGAAATAGATGTGGAGAATGACTGCTAGCTTTTGTATTGTTTTCCCGCTATTTGGTTTTCCATCAAAGTCATTTTCAAGCTTTTTAAATAATCATCATTATTACAGCACAGATGTGCAAGAAAAATTGAATAGATATGAAAGTGAGCCATTCTCTGACCTGTGGGTGGCCTAAGTAATTTATTGTGTGCACATTCATTGTAGTGGTAATTCAGGTCAGGGGTAATTATAAGGCTACTCTAGCTCATTGGGAGAAAACTTCTATGCCTTTGCTTAAGTAACCAAATTCTGTCTACTACTTAAAAAGTGTCTGACTTAATAAATAATTGCTTAAATAATTAAAGCTATCAGGATTACAGAATCAAATACATTTGCACATACACAAATTGTTTCTTACTCTGAAAAGGAAACATTGCTGAAAGAGAGAGCAGCTTCACCTCTTCATGACACCAGATAGCTGACTTGATTGATAAACTAGACAGGATGCAAACCCTGACTTATTCATAGTTCCAGCTAAAATCACAAATTTCCTTGCAGCAGAGCAGAGTGTTTATGAGGCAGTGATACAGGTGCAGTCAGGACTGCCTCACTCTTTTTTGACCAATGTCAACTCTACCATGTTGAAGGCCCTAACAAGTTTCAACCAAGATATTTCTTATTATATTTGAGTTTTACATGTCAGGAAATTTCACCAAAAAAATGTGTTAAGCTTTTCTGTCAGATGTTGTAGATGATGCTCAAATAGGATCAATAACGTAATTGGTAACATCCCATTATCTGAGACATCCTAGCTTCCTGTTTGTACAATCTCTGCTAATTTTAGTTTACAGAAAACTGCAAGTTATATTGGTTAAAAAGAAGATCACCTCACACAAGAGTCTTCATCTTTCTTGATGGAAGTAGGGAATAGCATTCTTAATAAAAGTTCAAAATACAAACCCCAAACCCAAAATAATCCATCAGGTTGAAGAATGGAGGAATGCCTCAGCTATATTAACATCAGTGGAAGGCCAAAGGATGGGGCAGCTATCAAGCAGGACACAAGTGTTTCCTCAGTCTTTCTTGATCAAGTAGGTTTAAGCAAGTTTCTCAGAAAGGGTGGACACATATCAGGCTACAGGCATTTTCCCATCTATGCATGTATTTAGTCTGGCTGGGATGGGCGTAATTTTCCCCATAGCAGCCCTTATAGTGTTGTGTTTTGTATTGGTAGCTAGAAGGATGTTGACAACACACTGGTGTTTTGGTTATTGCAGAACAGTGCTTGCACAGCATCAAGGTTGTCTGTCCAGCTTGCCCCCTGCCCCTCAACACATCTACCCAGTAGGCTGGGGGCAGGGTGCAAGATCTTGGGAGGGGACACAGCCAGGACAGCTGACCCAAAGTGGCCAGAGGGATATTCCATACCATATGACATCTGCTCAGCAATAAAAACTAAGAGAAAGGAGAAAGAGGCAGCAGACAGGGGATGCATTTGTTGTTACCTTTGTCTTCCAGAGCAACTGCTATGTGTTCTGAAGCCCTACTTCCCAGAAAGTGGCTTGATATCGCCTGCTGATGTGAAGTAGAGAATAAATCTTTTGGTTTTCCGTTGCTTCTGCCCATGGCCTTTCCTTTTGCTTTATTAAGTTTCCTTTATCTTGACCCACGAGTTCTTTTCAATCTTATTTTTTTCTCCCTGTCTTGCTGAGACGGGAGTGATAGAGCAGCTTGGTAGGCATGCAGTGGCCAGCCAAGGTCAACCCACCACAGTGCATCGTACAGCTACTAGATTATGACTCTTTTGATGCTTCAATGGAGTAGGAAAGGGCTCTCATTTTCAAGGACGGTATTTAAATGAGAAACAGTCTGGTAAAGGTCCAGAGAGAATTTCAATGCACGGCTTCAAAATTTACATTCTCCCTTGATTTGGTAAATTATTGAAGAGGCATGTATCAAGATTTTCTGTTGGTGATGTACATTTGATCTGTTAGTACCACAGATATCTATTTATTTTTGATGTTGCTGCCTGACTTCTCCTTCAGTAAAACAAATACCTGCAGCTACAAACTTTTTTTTTAAACAAAACAGGATGTTAAATATTTGAACTCTTCCAGTCTTCATGAAGTAGTCTAACAAGCATAGGCTTCAGGTCCTATGTTTTTTTAAATTTCTAATATGTGTCCTGTGTTAGCATCTGGTAGATAATTTCCTGATTCAGGTGCTGAGGCAAGTTGACCTTCTCCAACCCCAGAGGTCTGAAAGTTTCTGCAGTATCAAAATATTGTTGGGTTTACATTAAACTTAGAAGAAATTGTTGAGAAAAGAACAAAGAATGGGTACAAAAAGAATCCAATGGAAAAGCCTGTGGAAATGGAACACAAAGATAAAATTAAGAAGCAAATAACAATCTGAAAGAAGAATCTGGATTGTACCATGGAAAACTTGATAATGAAAATAAATGCCAATATACATCCAAAAATATTCTCTCTACAGTGACTTCCAATTAGACCAAAAAAGGTGGATTTGTCTTAATTAAACCCTCTAAAATTAAAAACAATCACATATAATTTATTAAAAACCAGAAACATAACAATCAAAGTACTATGAGGTTTTTCAATACTTACACATTTTAAAGTGCAGCAATCTCTAAAACAACAACAGAAAAATGCATTTGGAGAATAGGTGTTCAAAGCTTTTTGGAAACATGCAAGAACAAGTGGGCCAAAGCTAATGCTGCTCTATTTTGCTAAACCCTTACTCTTGTCCTGACACAGCCTGCTTGTGGACCTCTAACAGTATTCTTTCCATTCCACTAATGTGGGCAGGATTAAATATTGTGCAGAGTCTTAGTGTCTTACTCTTCTCTTGCTGATCCTCACATCCAGAGAAGAACAGGTTAGATTATTTCTTCCCTAGAGCAAACTGGAGCTGGGGCTTGATTTGTGAATCTGAAAGACAGTTAATTCCCTGCTATCATCTGCATCTGCAGATCTACATTGCTTCCATCACGTTTTCTGAATACTGAAAGGCATCTATATTATTATGGGTTCTTGTAGCCAGAAAGGAATGAATACAATAATCATAGCAATTATAAGTAAATTAATTCACTGAAGAACACATCAAAACTACCATTAACAAAATACTTCTTTAGTATAAGGAAGTATACCTAGAGAAGTTCTATACGCCTTACAGTTAAAGGCTTCTAGAAAAGCAGTTTTTCTCAATTGTCTGATGTAAAAAAAAAAAAAAAAAAAAAAAAAAAAAAAAGGAAAAGGAGATGCAAGGAAGAGAGAATGGAAAAGGCAATGCCTGGAAGGTTAATCAATTTAAAGTAATTTTAAAACCTTAAATTATATTACAACAGGAAAATCATGGGCAAGAGGATTGGAAGCAATATATACATAGCTGCAGACAATCCAATCCAAATAAGTTTGTAACAATAATCCACCACTCAAATCACTTTCAGACTTTAAAAGAAAACCTAATTCAGACATTTCACTCAGATGCAGCAATTTAAAACTTCCATAAGGCAGAAAGCATTTTCATGAACAAACTTTCAAGTATATTAGAAAACATGAGTTTAACAGTAAGAGAGAGTGTCCACGTCTGTTCATGTCCATCAGCTCAGAGCCAGCTGCAGAAACGTAGCCCCTCATAACCAAAAATCTTAAAAATTTCTGTGTCTTCTGCTTATTCAGACTTACTGGCAGATGTTTAGAGGTGGAAGCCAAATTAAAAACGAATGCTTTAATAAACCCCTGATTAGAAACAACCCCAACTGAAATCAAACAGTTTTATCATTGGTTTCAGACTCTCACATCAAAACCTCAATTTCTACAGTGGTTTAAGAGGATGGACATGATTACCAGCATAGAAAACTCATAATTCAGAAGGGCCCATAACAGATGCCATTGTCTGCAAAAACTGTTCTCTGTAGAATTTGTCAATACTGACTTTTATAGCATATTTATATAGGCCAGCAGAGTGAATGAAGTTGAAGCTGGCCTGTCAGCCTAAAAAGCATTTTAGTAACTGCAGTTCTTAAGAGCTTAGGCACATCCAACTTTTCCTCATTCTATTAGAGATTTTATCAAAACAATTCACCTATACTCACAATTTCTCCACCAATAATAAGCTTTCAGGTTTCACTGTTAACCATTAATAAATTAACTGTTCCTTCTTTCATGATACCCACTTGCTCCACTTCATTGCAAAGCAGTTCAATCAGGTTTACTCAGCAACATGGTACTTTTCTGCATTACCTACCTATTCTATACCCATAAGAAAATTCTTGTTCCTGTTATCTATTCATGTAGTATCAGCATTTCAGTTTCCATTTGATGTTACTCTTACATCTTCATCTTTAAATATATCTCTAATTGCTTGTGTTTAGTGCAAAAGATTACTCCACCTGCCACCTGCAGTTAACACACCTTACCTAAATTTTGTGGCTTGACTACTTATTCATACACTGAATAAAAAAAGTGTTAACAAGCATTAACAAAAAGTTTATCCACTCTACCCCTTCATTAGCTGCATGAGCAATCTTTCTCCTACTCTCTCTCCTAAATAGCTTATGTGATGGATTTGACTCACTACCTAGACAGACTTCCCAACCACATATTATATTAATCTGGATTATTTATGAGAAATAAAACACTTCTAAGGTATCTCCGTACATAGACTCGCAAAATGAAACACAGACCAAAATTATTTGCTCCAGAAAGCTGAAATCTTCTGTCTAGGTCTGGTCTTCATGATGGCAGATGGAGTTTGGTTACTGATGTCATAAAAGGGATAACTGCAAAGTTCCTAATTCAATGGCAGACCATTCACAATTCCCTCCACATTCTCTCAAAAGATTGGTTTGGCTTTGTTTTCTCTAATTCTACCATTTGATTGCAGATGCAAGGTATTTGTGTCCCATGAAAGTACAAGGCTCATAAATATATGATTATAAACAACAGGCAAGAGGTGTTTATCTAAAATATTTTTATTAGAAGAGAAAGATCACTATTTTATTAGACTTACAGTAGAATCTGTCTTGTTCTTTCATCAGTGTTGGTAAGCTACTCCTAAAATAATCTAGTTATTGTAGGCTTCATTTGACATTATTTTACCGGTAAACTTACTGCTGACCAAAAGGGTGTAATTTTAAATCATTCATAGATTCAACAGTGGTTTCCTGCTTCCCTTGCTTAAAAATAGCAAAACAGAAAGAAGCTTAATAAATGGACTTATGGAAAAGTAGAAGCATCACTAAAAGGAAAAACAGGAGCCTAAACAAAGTAACAAGTCTTTCAGCAACCTTATCAAGAAAGACTCTCTTTGTAAGATTCATAATAATCAACCTAAAACTTTATTTACTGTGCTTAAGAAATGGTGAACACTTATTCCTAGAAAGTACTTATGATGTTGGAATAATGAAGGTCCTAGATGGTTATCCAGGGGGCAAAAAAGGAGGACAGTTCATGATACAGCCACTTTCGATATAAGCCTTCATGAAACACAGTCAGCAGAACCCATGATCTCCAGAGTCTGTTAAACTTTAATGTGTTTTGTGTGTGCCAGCAATTATAATCTATTATAATATATGAATCCGTGCCCCAATTCAATAACTATTTATGCTAGCACAAGCCCACCACAAAGCAACATAAAAATTACTTATGGCATTTACTACCAAGAAAAAAATTTTACCGATTAATATAATGTTGTTAATTTTTCTGGTTTATGTTATTTAGAACTGTACTCCATTGCATGTTTTGCTGACAATGGCAGTTTAAGATTTAGAGTATCTGGTTTAATCTCTTTTCTGTCAATGGTATCTTAAGATTTAAAGGACCTATATTTTGTCTAAATCTTTTTATATGCATTCCCCTTTCTTCCCTTTATTTAACATGCTTCTGTGGTACAGCTCAGCAATCCTTCCAGGAGCCTGCTCCTGCATGGGCTCCCCACAGGCTGTAGCTTCCTTCAGGCCATGTCTACCAGTGGCAGCTGCAGTCCTCTACAGGCTGTAGTGTGGATGCCTGCAGGACAAGGCCTCAAGGGCAAGAGTCCAAGTACTGATAGCCTGATGAATAGAGACATGTTAGAACTTGTAGGGCACAAGCCCTGGGAACAAAGGAGCAAGCTAACTGCAGACTCTTGAGCCGTTGCAGTTGAGATGGCAACCAGATGGACAAAGAGGAACAAGTAGCCAGATAAGGGAATGGATAGCGCCGATAAGGAACTTTATTAATTAAGAAAGTCACGTAGGAAGAAATCTCCTAATCTTAGACTAAAAATTATTGCTATGACAAGATAAACTAATCGGTTCCTATTGTTTTAACGGGTGTGCCTTAAATGTCAACCAATCAGTGTTTTTTACTCTTAAGATTTAACCAATCAGTGTGTAATATGTAGAAGATAGAAATGTATATAATTGTAAGAAAATCACTAATAAACGGACAACTTGCTTGCATCAAGCTGCGTCCCGTCTCTTCATTCACTGCAGATGCCTGCTCCACTATGGGCTGCAGAGGGTCAACCTGTGTCACCATGGTCTTCTGCATGGGCTCCAGGTGAATCTCTGCTCCAGTAACTGGAGCACCTCCTTCTCCTCCTTTACTGGCCTTGGTGTGTGCAGACCTGTTTCACATTTTGCCTCACTCTTCTCTGTCAAGCAGTGTTTTTTACCCTTTCCTAAACAAGCTTTCCCTGGGGAGCCCTCTTCCTAGCTGAGGGGACAGGCTGTGCCCTTCAGTGGGTCAGCTGGAGCTGCCTGGACCCAGCTGTGCCCGATGCAGGGCAGTCCCAGCTGCTCCTCACAGCTGCAGCCCCTGCTGCCAACACCTTGCCAGATAAATCCCATACTTTCCACCACTCACCTCTGTGAAACACATATTTAAGAACTGTGGTTATGAAACAGAACAAAGTCTTAAAAAAAAAATTAGTCAGAATGAGTTTGGTACAATGCTGTGGGTGATGCTATGTTTCTGTTGAGAAAGGAATGTACCCTGAATAATTAGAAAAGATTCCACTGAATGTACTCTGAATAATTAGAAAAAATAAGGTGGGCACCTGAAGGAGATAAGGAGACCATCAAGTCAGAAAATCACTGAACAAAGAAAATTGAAAGGTCTACACCACCTAGATCCCACCTATTGTGAATGGAATGATTAGGTGTCAAAATCAAATGAGTATGCATGTAAAGATGTTGTGTAACCTCTCATGAAAACTGTATAAAATACTTAACTTTTCACTGAAAACTTTGGAGCTACTTTGTCCAGTGTGAATCGGCTAGCTCCCCAACATTGCATGAAATAAATACCTTAGCTGCTTAAAGACAAAATTTGTCTCTGAGCAGTTACTCTGTGCTGTTTTGGCATCAGTTAGAATGTACATTCATCACATACTCTTCATAATCTACATTGACATCAACAACAAAATTCTTCATGCCAAAACCAAATTAACATCATCTCAACACTGGAAGAAGTGGAGAATTTACACACACGAGGAAACTTCACCCCGCCTTGATTCACCATGTTACAACAACAAATGCTTCCCCACAATTGTTCCACTTTCCAGCAATGTCCAGTCCAAGTTTTGCCCACTAACTCTCCCAGCTGCTGTCTTTATCTTGAATTCCTGGAGCCCCATGTTGGGTGCCAAAAAAGACCATACTGAGTCATCCTCAGCCAGCAGCCAAACACACCCTGCCTTTCACACACTCCCCTCTCATTGGGGTGTGGAGATAAATAGAAGGAAGATGAAAAGATTTACGGATCAAGATGAAGATGGCTTGATAAGAACAATAAGAGCAGCACATGCAAATTAAACAAAAAGGCATTAATTCACTGCTTCCCACAGGCAAGGAAATGTCTAGACACTCCCTGGAAAGAAGGATTTCAGCACACCTGATTGTTACTTGGGAAGGTAAATGTCATAACGACAAATGCCCCCTTTCCTCCTCTGTCATGGAATCATAGAATCATTTTGGTTGGAAAAGACCTTTAAGATCATGGAGTCCAACTGTCAACCACCAGCTTGTAAAACTGTAACACTGCCAAGTCCACCACTAAACCATGCCCCTAAGTATCACATTTACACGTCTTTTTAAATATCTCCAGGGATGGTGACCCAACCACTTCCCTGGGCAGCTTGTACCAGGTGTTGTGGGATATCTTTTTGGCCAGTTGGGGTTATCTGTCTGAGCTGTGCCTCCTCCTAAACTCTTGCCCACACCCAGCATACTGGTCTTTGGTGAGGAGGGAGAAGAGCAAGAGAAGCCTTGCGGCTGTGTAAGAACTATTCAGTAGTAGCCACAAGACTGGTGTGATACCAACACTATTTTAGCCACAAATGCAAAGCACAAATTCAGATGGGCCACTATGAAGACAGTTAACTTCATAACTTCATCCCAGGCAGACCCAGCTGTACAGCAGTAACAGCCTTCTCATGTATTTTTCATTCATTTATTTACCTAGAGAAAGCACCTTTTCTGCAAGGCTTCATACTTCCCTTTCAGTTGTGATACAGAAAAGTGCTTGAGAATGGAGTTCTGAAAACATACAGCTGAAACAATAAGAGCTTACACCAGCATAATTTACAGCAAAGTTCCCATGGTTGTGGTATTTCAGATGACTAGTGTACAGGGGCATAAAGAAACAGAAACCTTTTCTGCGACATAATGAGTAGCTGGACAAACCCTCAAACAGGTGTCGATTCAAACATGAATCTGTTCACTGGGAGGCCACTGTCCTTTACAGCTCCTGTGGGGTTTAAGACTGAAGTGATATTACATATTAAATACACATGACAATCTTAACTCATTTATTTCAGTCCAAACGTTTTGGACATTCACAGGTCCAACCACAGAAAAAGGAGGTGCTAAGTCAAGTTAAAAATGGGAACTTAGATGTATAAAACACATGTTCTGCTATCAGAATCCATTCCCTCAGAAGTACATACCTTAAATTTTATTTGTATAAATTACAGCAAACATCCAATTATGATAAAACGTCATTACATACATTCATCCCTCTTTGACCTAGGATTAAAACCTCCACACAGGAAACAAAATATTTGCCTAACCAGATATAAAGTTCTTCCTCCCTAGGTATGAAAGTTCTTTCAGTTTTTGCTGAAACATTTGCAGTTCCTGTCTTGATTGCTCACAGTTACTTGCCAAGCACGCTAAAAAGAAAGGACAGTTTAGGAATCAGCTAAGTAAATTCTAATATCTTGTTCAAATTCTTTCAAGGAAGATAAAAGTAATTTATTTGCAGTGTCTCTTGTTTCCCAGAGTGTAAGTTACACAGTGCTGAAGGAAGAGATAATTTAATATTCTCTGTTAATCATTCTGGCTAATACTATAAAACTCTTAACTGCCTTTCATTTACATGTTTATTTTTCATTTTTCTCTGGAAAATGTATATTCTGTTCTTGTTTTGATACAAAGGGTTTGTAGATGGACCTACTTGCAATTTTCATTGCTGTTGACATGTATTTTATTTTCTTTGGTTAGGGGCAAACAATAATGAAACAGGTAATCAGCATGGATGTAGGTCACTGAAAGTGTCCCAGTTTCATTAACATTCTCTGCTAAAAGTACACTAATAGTTTGGATTTTTTTTAAGTATTTCCCAAACAAAGAGACGCTCCTGACCCTAATGCCAAAATGAAAATTTAAATCTCTGTCTCTGTCAGCATGTGATCCATTTTATAATTCATGATTACAGAATGCAGAGATACATACATTTGTTGGCATCTAGCACTAGTGATGAAGGACAAAATCCAATCAAAGAAAGTCAGTGTCAGTGCCTTAACTTCTTCCAGCAAAAAAAGTAATCTGAAATATGACTTCAGTCTCATCATACTTTTATGCCAATATTGGAAAGTGATGCTCTTTTACAGATAAGCTCCAGAGAAACAGGTTAACAGCTTGAAATGGTCGTGTTGGCTGACTAGACAAACTGAACATTGAAGCAAGACAGAGAGCAAGAGGCAGAGGCAGAAAACATAGGACAGACACTATTAGTGTTGTACGCCTCCAGCATACACATACAGTCATGCCTTTCTGATTTAACCATGACTTAACCACACCATGTAGCAAACCCACAGAAGTACAAAAATGTTTGTTTTCCTTCATGCTGTATTATGGCTTGTTTGACTAGTAGTAGTAGTAGTAGTAGTAGTAGTAATAGTACTGCTCTTTAGGCCTCAATGATCTATACAATGTTGATAGCAATGATTTTTATCCCTACAGTGTTACCATTTCAAATTATTATACAATCATGATTCAAAAAAACCTCATTTAATACCATGTTTATAAATAGGAAGTTCTGTGGATCAGCAGCTTGGAAAAAGTATAGTTAAAGCCATCACATCCACCTAGCACAGAAACACCTGAACTTACTTCATAAACATTAATACGAGAAAAAGAAAATTCAGCTCAGCAGTACTCCAGGGATGGTGCTGCAAAGTTGGTCTAAGCCATGATTAAAAGATAGGAGAACAATGTTGATCAGAATGAGTTCAACTTCTTGTTAAAATCCTTTTTAAGCAACTGTACTTAATTTTAAAAGCTAATCACAACATTTCAGCATTAGGAATATAAACTGGTTTAAAGGGTTGGTCTGTAAAAGTCAAAAATGTTCCACATGTAAAGCCAGAACCCAGCATCAAGTCCTAATGACATTTAAATGCAACAGGTTTCTTTGAAAGAGCAGTTACCTATTTTTAAGGCTCGAGTCAAAATATATGCTCTGAGTGGTGCACATTCATTCTTTTTGTGCCATTTTATCTCAGGGATTTCATTAGAGATAGGTTTTCAATGTAAACAGCAGCAATATTCATATTTAGGATACATGTTATATTAATTTAGTAACAATTTCCAGATTTTTGTGAAACACCATTTGTAAGCGTATGCCAAACTCACTTACTTAAAATATTGATTATGTTCATTAATGTATCACTTCTTCCGCTAAAGTTAAATCGTGGTTTATCAGTTAAGCCTGTTGTGTGATATCAAACAAGCAAGAAAAATAATTTATGTACTTTAGAAAGGCAATATAAAAAGTATTCTGAGAAAGCATGTTTCACCAAATTTATTTATGCATCTAAACCCAGTATTTAAGAGACCAAATATTCTTTCAATTATTAGTCTGGTAAGTGTTATAATTTATTTCAGTGAGGCAGTGGAGATGAGCTGTACAATCCACTATCTCATTCAAAGAATATCCATACTTACATAACATTTTTAAAAGAAAAGAAATATTAAAATAATGCATAACAATTTGTGATTAATACCTATCTCCATTTTCAAACAAATTCTGCAAGACCAGATGATCTAAGTCATCATCACTAAATAAATTGGCACACATGATGCTAGCATACTGAAAGAATAAAAGAGCTTTTGTCTCCAGTCCTTGTCTCAGGTATATTATAATAGGAAGGACATGTATGTGATCTTAAGCACACAAAACTAACACAAATTTAGTCAGGGCAAATAATTCCTAATAACTGCATTTTTTTCACCTTTTGGCACTGCTTGTAGATGGATGCTTTTAAATGTACTGACAAGTTTTTTCCAGGAAAAAAAAAAAATAAAGTTTGGAAATTTTTTTCTGATGACAGTTTTTGATTTACTACTAAGCCTGAAAAATCTCCTTTGCTACTTGAAAGCTATAAAAGAGGTGGACAATGCATGCTTTTTTCTATTGCAAAGGACAATTGCCACTGTCATTTCTACTCAACTCAAATGTATCATGCATCTCCTTGACTGAAAACCTAAACATTTTTAAGCTCCCCTCTTGGAACGGTATAGCCATGGGTATCTATGAAGGGGATGTCAAGGGAGAGTTAGGGCTTAGTGGGACAAACACAACAAGATTAATAAAAAATAACCTGAACACAAGCCAAAAGCTTTTCAAAAAAGGTGAAAGTTTTATAGAAGCTAAAGCCTTCTGCAAACAACACAAGAAAATTTAAATCGTATCTTCCTGTTTCTACAAGCAATAAATACCAGCTTAAGGAAAATCTACAAGACAGTTCTATTTCATTCAAAGAGGTTCAGATGATGACCCATTAGATGGGCAGAGTGTGGGAACTATGAAATTCTGTCACAGAAACTTGAGGAGTATGTACTTTGCTAATGATAAGGCAACATCCTAGTTGTATTCTTCTTTAAGGATAAAACAAACAGAAGCATGGATTCTCAGAGAAGGGAAATGGCAAAACTTTACAGTGAGCTCTAAACCTGAAAGTCAGTCCTCTATTTTGGGACGGTTAACCAAGATAGGTGTAAAGAATTGGGTTGCAAATTGCCTGGAAGAAAAAAATCAGAAATGTGACTGGAAGTCCTCGAAATCATGCCATTCAAGTAATGGAGGCTCCTCAGCCCAGAACAAGTCACACAAGAGGATAGCTGTAGGGCACTGTCAGCATGATTGAAAATATAATGTGACAAACAGTTTCCAAAACATAAAGGTGTGTGGTGCTCACAAATCCAAATACTTGCTTGACTCCTTCAATGAAAAACAGCAGTCAGCATCAAACCAAGACAGTAAATGAAAGCTGTGCAGAAGAACATGAAGGTGTGGATGCACTACAGTACTGTTAGGTTTAAATGCCCTGAGGTACCTGTAAGTGGTTAAGAGTAAGCACAAAATAATTTTCTCCATGAACCTCTCTAAAAATGGTAGCTGTCCTAGTTTTAGATATGGCCAAAAGCTGCTATCTCCATCCTGATGCATATAAAAGCTGAGCTAGTCTACACAGAGGAGAAGGTATTTCGCCTGTAACTCATCCATGTAGGAAAATTACTACCTTCATAAAAGCTTTTAGAGAAAGGCAGGGTTACTTGACTCCTATATGTAAGGCATTTAATGTCATTCTCAAAAAAGGCACACTGAACATAGTCTAGATCCTGAGAACATCGCTGTTAATGTATTTTTCAGTCACCAGAATCTAATTTAAGGTTAGAAAATGTACTTATCAGCTTGATTAAATCCACCCTGGTTTGACAAAATCAAGGCTGCAATTGCCAGAGCAGTTAAAGATGAAAATCTGGAGGAACAGGGCCTCTCAAGTGATGACTCCTCAGTTCTGAATAGGTTGGTAAAAAGTATGAAGATGGTAGCAGAAAGTGTTATGGAAAATACATTCTAAAAGGATTTTTCTTTTAAAAATTAAAACCCAAAAAGATAAGCCAAGTACGCTGTGAACTGCACTTAAACAGTGGCATTGAACAATTGCTCAAGGTTTTGTGTGTCTGAGAAAAATGGAGGTAAAATCAAACTAAAGAAGTCACAAAGAGGAAACTGATCCCCTGCCAGAAAGAGTTTATATATCTTTATTTGACTGGAATGATTATTACTTATAAATTACTCTTACACTTCTAAGATAGCTTTTCTAGGCAGAGCTAAAACAAAACAGTGGACTACGCATACCAATACTATTTTTGTCTTCAAGCTATAAATGTAGACATATGCTCATTATAATGACAAGGGTTTGCCACATGGATATTTTTACATTTCTTATTATAGCCCGGACAGAGCCTAGTCTCATTACAGCTTATTTTAAAACCATTGAAGTTCCATGCCTCAGCTCTCTTGATCCTGGATTTCACAAACCTCTGCTTCCCAAAGAATAACAGTATATAAGCGCAACACAAAAAGTTATGCTTTCGTCTTTCAACAGGTAAAACGGATTTGCCAAAATGGTAGCACTATCTACACATAGGACATTACAAACACTGAAAATCAGCTGTGCCAGGGTCCCGTCTCCAGTTAGTCCCAAAATTCTGTGCCCTTTGCTATTTTCAGCATGAAGGGCCAAAAAAGAGTGGATATTTTTCAGACAGAGAATTTTCCCAGTTGATTACCAGATGGCCATACAATTCTTGTGCCTGTCCAGTGCAGGAACATGGGATGCCCGCATGTCACACAATAGATTGTTGAGGAAGGTGAGAGAGGAAAAGGCCTTTTGGTGAGTAATAACACATTAAATGCACCTATGCTGAAGACTAATCTTTTTCACATATTTGTATTGTTGGACTGAAGACACAGACTACCTTTGCAGAGATTTTTTCTGTCTCTTTGCCAAGCACGTTACCTGTAGAAAGCATCTATTTCTCAATCTCATCAACAGCAATCTGCAATTCACAAGTTGACAAATGAGTTTCAGGAATTTATTCTGTAAATTTTAATTTCTGATAGCTGAGAATTAGCAATAATACACATTCTTGTGACTGTGTAAATAACATTTAGGATTACCACTTACTGTTAAGAAATGCGTGTCCCACTATCCAAACACCCTGTTCCTACATACCTGATGCAGTTTTTATCACAGCTTCTACTTCCGTGTCTTCTCTGAAGAGAAGGAAGAAGGCAGATAGAGGAGGTGGACTGACCTAGAGACAAGAAAAGTAAAGTTTCCTGAAACTGGATTTTTCTACCATCTCCTTTCCCTGCAGTTTGGGAAGCAGCAGAAACCCAAGCATTTTCTTCTTTGGACCATTATTCACATTTCTCCCTCCAGAATATCCAAATCAGGAAACTGCGCAATACAGATATGAGATCCTCTGGGCATCCTTTCCCCCATGAAGCTCCTTTGCCTGCCTTAGCATCACCAGGGTTTGGTTCATCTGTTGTGTGAAATTCAAGTCTCCTGGCTACATAGCTCACCGAACACATGAAGGACTAGTTACCAAAAAGAAAAAAACAAGTCGTTTTCTATCCCAAAACCTCATTTTATATTTCAGAGATGCAATATTTTAGTTGACTGAACAACGGTGACATACAGCTCCCTCTGCTCTTAATACCCAGACTAGATCAGTGTAGAGCCTTGCAGACACAGTTGAACTGAAAAAGACCTGTGATTTTCAAGACAAAAGTTCTCCCAGGAGACACAGAAGGGCTTTTCTAGGAATTCCATCTGCTGCTTGCAAACTTCATTACAGCAGAAATTGCTTCCCAAAATGTACCCTTTGCAAGCTGTTGTCTCTAGTTTATAGTCAGCCATAGAAAGAAAATACTGGCTAAACTTTTTTCTCGTACCTTTCCTATTCCGTTGTTGCTTTCTATCAGAAAAAGAAAGCATTAAAAATATTCCATAATAGCATTTAACAAATTGAACTCCAAAAAATAAAAATAGAAATAATGACTTAACACCTCTATAACAATGAAACACTGATCATGGTAAAATACAATAAATTACAAACTATCACTGAATGCAAAAGAAGGTAGAAAAACCTTCAGCTTTCAAAGGACAAAGTTTTTTTAAGCTTTCGCAGTTTGAGGAAGTAATGCTTGTGGTAATGAGGCAACTTAAGGTAAAATTACAGTACATAGGAAAAGCAGACAAGTAGACTCATTAGATGACCCAGTGCATAAGACTCTGGGATATCCTCACTCAGCACCCATTACATTTCATTACCAGTCAACAGCTAAATGAGAATTCACTGCAACTTACGGAGTCGATAACTAAGACAGACATTGTTTCTTTGTATGGCCTTTGAATATGAACATAATTAAACTTATGACACATGCTTTAGAAGCTACATTTGTAGTAAAGCATACATCTTCTTTTCACTATATCCTGAATTTGAGCCACATTTGGCAAGTTGTCCCACCTCTTTCCAAACGTTATTCCTAGTTTATTCATGCTCTGTTATTCACTCGCTGCCTAGCCACGGAGAGCTACGGTAAATGACTCTACTCCCATAGAGCCTCAAATTGTCCCTCTCATGGGTGTCACAGTTGCAAGGCTGTTCTGCATCTCCTACATGCTGTGGAGGAAGATGCAGAGGGGGAAAACACTCATGGATAGGACATTATAGAGCTGATTTTAAAGGACACTGGTTCCAAATGTTCAGTCAGGATCTGTGTCTTAGGACCACATGTGCTAGTGTGAAATAGCTTTGGTGAACATACCGTTCCCGTTTCTATAAACTGAAATAGCTGTGGTGAAAGCTCTGGATATGTCCTGATTGCAGGCTGGGAGGTGACAATTACCTGAAAATTTCCCTGCACAACACCTGATTAGTTAGGCTGTGTGTGGGAGAGTGACTTTCACTCCATACGTTCTGTCATACTCAACAGTTTACTTAATGTACCAATACCACACACATTAGCAAAGTACACACCAGGAAAAACAGCCTTTCAGGCATTTCATGTGATCAGAAAGCTGGGACCTCATTTCCTAAATGTTCCATTTTATTTTCTAATTGACTATCAGAGGAGCTCTGAGCAGGGCATAGGTTCTTTGGCAATTTCACATCTCTCTGGTTCCACAGCAACAAAAGGTAGAGAAGCAGACACAAGTTCATCAGTATATATCTGACTCAAATGCTTCATGAATCTGCACACAGTATAAGTTCCCTCCTGGTAACGAATGAATTAAAGCAGGTAGAACTAACATATTCCCCCATCAGCCTTTCTGCCATATCTTCACTGCAGGCTTCATTTCAGATGATTTTGAGAGCACTTTTCCCCGCTATAAACTTCTTTAAGCAGATCTGCCACAGCTAATTTCAAAATTAACAATTCTTCTATAATGTGTCGTTCTTGTCAGGCATCATTTCTCTAATAAACTCTCAAAGATAGTAATAGAAGCTTCCATGCTCCTCACTGCATTACAGCATGAATACATTGACATTTCCTCCAAGTCAGGTTTCAAAAGCTTCAAAATAGATCAAAGCCTCATTGAAAAGGCCTGATACATTCAGGATGGCTACATAGAATCTGTATTTAATCTGTGTTTAATCCAGTAAAATAAAAGACACATAGTATTTTATAAGATTAAAAAATAGAGAATTTTAAAATTATAAAAGAAAGATGCTTTCCTAAGAAACCAGAGGAATTTTACTAGCCACATTGAATACTGAACCATTCACGTCACTAGAGACATTCATTGTTTGGCCTCTACACCCTGATCAGAAATAAATAGAAGATCTATTTCAAAGCCTTGTTGTCAATATGCACTTTTATAGATGTCTTTTCAACATCACCCTCTAACTACGGAGGATGTGACTAAGACCATATTCTGCTATAGCTGTTTGAGCTCAACACATCTGTGGAAAGCTTTGCACAAATCTTCACTTCAGCAAGGGGTGAGAGTACATCACATCTTCCACAGAATTTGAAACATATGGTATCAGGTCCATTACAAATTCTAGTCTACCATATTCAGAGAGGAAAAGTGACATAAAAAAGAAACCTCTGCCTCCTTAGCATCCAACAATACATATACAATAAAACTTCAGGCAACTACATACAGCCCCCTGCTACTCGTTAAATTGAAAGCACCTTGCTCTGTGATGCCTTTTTATTAAAGCAGGTGCACCTCATAGGAAATTGGTTCAAATTTCTTCACAACAGGATTTTATTTTTTTTTTAACCACAAACAAAACAGGGATACTGAAAGTACAGAATTTAGTCTTTAAGAATTTTATAGCCACAAAAATTATTGCTCTAAATGAAAATTTACGATGCAGGTTAGCAAAAAGTGGAAAAGTCTGACTGATCAAAGGAATAAATTAAAGACATTGAACCAAGTTCTATTCCTACCTATGCACCTGGCTTGGTACAGTAATTTGAAGTGCGTATTATTTATCACTCTCTGATACAGTTTTTCATAAACAACAAACTTTTCTGTACTATTTCTCTGTTTTGTTCTTTCAGGATACCAAGTAGCCACTGAGCATTGGAACGGAAATTACTGGGCTGAGTCAAAGGATGAGCTTATCTGGCTAGTTACGGTTCCTTTCTGTATTTATCTTTGTATACTAAAATGCCCCTTGTTTCAGCATTCTCTTTATTTCTCCATTTGGCAGTAAGCATCTACATTGGCATAGTTTACACACTTTCTAGCTGCAACATGATGCCAGCTTTATCAAGATGCTACCATAGAGTCACCTTTACATCTGATGTATTTCTAAGTAGTTCCTCCTTTGTGGTTTGTGGCCTTGTTTTCATTTGAAAAAAATCAGTCATTTATGACAGAAGTAACTTAAATATTGCCTTGTAAATTTCTTTGGAAAAATAGATTTGCTATCTATACTACTTTTTTTTTTGAAAAGCAAGTTCTGATTGACAGAAACTGGAAAAAATCAGAAAGTGTTGTGACATTTTTCACATAGGAAACAAAAAACATTCTCTGTTTGAGATTTTTGTTTAATTTCTGAAGACCAAAACCAAGTTAAAGTCTTTAACTGAACACCACTGCACCTGACCCCTTACCCTCACCCCTGCACCAAACCATGCAAAGATTTAAAGGGAATTTTTTTCTTTGGAAAAAGTCTTTGCCATATTTTAATTGGCTAAAATATAGAACTTCTAAAATGTTGTGTCTTACTTTCACTTTAGCACTTAAAACTGTCATTTCGAAGATAGCCAAGACATCAGCCTGTCCATGTAAAATCCTCTTTCATATGCAGATGTGAAAGCTAATGAATGTGATTCCATTTCTGTAAAGGTTCATTTATGTTTGGGGGCCAGTCAGGGTTAGCAACTATTTTCATCTACACTGGTAGCTCCTATATGGCTTTCCAATACAATTCCTTCTCCCTTTGTAAACCTTGTCTGTCTGGGGCTTGCAACCTCAAACACGGGTCATAAACAGCTTGTTGTTTGTCTTGCTGTTAACATCACATATTAGGCTGAAGTTTAGTCCTTACAGAATAATAATTGCTCTGTGCTGCTAACCAAATTTTTTACAGAATTAACATTAAAATTTACCAAAAGAATGTGCTACAGTAACGCTTTCTGCTTAACCTTCTGTGTCTTCCTCCAGTCTTTCCTGAATGCAGTCCCACACACCAGTACTCAGTGGCAAGACACGAGAATGCTTGTTATCTCTTAGATCCTCCATCTTTTGAAGACTGGAGGGAAATGACAGTATGTCGTTTTTATGGCTTCTTTACTTTCCTGTGTACTGGAGTATCCCAACTTTCCTCTTTCTTAAGCAAAGAAGGGAACAGGAAATGGCACAAACTTCCAAATGAAAAAGACGATTCCATCCCCGGTAGATGATCCTTTTCTACCCAGCTCTTTTAAACTACAAAAATAGCCTGAGCCACATTCCAGTTTTCACTGTTGCTCATGCTTTCATTTCTATTGGCATGTTTTAACTTCATCTCTGTTGAAAATAATGTCGTGGTAATAGACACATGGTCAAGACAGTGAAGGTTCAGACTGAGAAAAGAAAACCATGGTCCTTTACTGTTTCAGTGGGGAAGATTAATTTCCTTTTTCCCTTTGCTGTCTCCCTACCACACATCCTACGCCCCACTTGTACTGTTATTTCTAATTCTTATTTCCCCCCACTTTTGCACACGAGAAATAGGGTCAAAGATTAACACCTCAGTAGAGCTAAAAAATATTTTTTTTAAAAAAAAGGCACTTTTGCTTGGGCAGGTCACCTTCCCTGACTGCAGCCAAACAATCACAACTGTATCTCTGAACAGCAGTAGCATAAGCAAGTGATGCTCTGGCTTTCTAAGAGGTAATTTTGCTCAGCATAATGCCTTTCTATAAAATGGAATTAACTTTCAACAAGGAAGAGAAGTACGTGGACAGGAAAAAAGTAAGGTAGTGTACACAAATGTTGATTGCAGCCCCACTCCTTCAGGCCAAGAACACCACCTAGGAAGAACAGAACTGAAGAGACTTGATTCACTTAATAGACTTTAAGTGCCTCAGGACACAGTACAAACTTGTATCACATTATCAGAAAGGACCCCTTATGGCATCAATGTCTGCAAAGGCTCATGAATATGTAAATACCATATGTATCTTGGAAACATGCTTGACAAGAGAATAGCTAAAATGAACTGATTCTAGTTATAAGCCATCAGTATGCCATTCTTTATGTTTGAACAGGCAGCCTATTGCTAGGTGACAGATCATTAAAGCTATCTACTCAGTCAGCGGAAATGAAGAAATAATTTGTTCATAATAACCTTCAGATGACCTCCCAGGCAAAAGAGAGTCTTTAAAGAGCTATCTCTACTGATACATGTCACACCTTTACGTGTGGTTCTTCTAGCCCCACAGTAATAGCAGGGTTGCTGGTGAAACAGAGCAATAAACACCTACTGACAGGTCTGTAGCATGAAAAGATCTTAGCACCTGCCATTAACTGGCTGATGAATAATCCAGACCTTTCCATCAGAATGTAAGGATTTCAGGCTGTGCCGTGTTACACAGAGAATGCAAACAGAAAAAAAACCCTGATTGCTAGCTTTAATCAAGGCCTTGCTAAGCCCACTTACAAGACTATATTGCTAGGTACAATAAATACACATGCATCAGATCATGCCCATCAAGAAGCTTGAGTCTCAGAGATGCTAGGGGCAAGACCTACTTCTCAGAAATAGGCCTCCTGTGTAGATGCTGCAGTTGGTCCTCTTTTTGTATAGGGGTATATTTCATTTCCAGTCCCCTGTAGACTGCTGTTTAATTCTTTTTCCACGGCTGTACAGCAGAGGCTCCTATTGCTCCTGGAAAGCATATGCCCTAATGTTTCATCCTTGCTCCCTACAGTAAACTCTCAGTGATCTGATATCCTCCTGAACTTCTCCACTATTTATGTTACTGTATAGATGAGCACTCTCTAGATCCATTCATTTCTACAAAAGGTAGTCCTCCTCTGCACAGTGTGCAAACTGAAAGGGAGAGAGGATGCTGGCCTTCCATAATATTAATTTCCCAAAAAATAAAAAATGGAGGATTTTTAGAACATAAGCTTTAATTTTATGCTGGGATTTTTTTTTTCTTTTACAGGGAAGAAACTGGAAGAACAGCTCTTACATCTTGGGTTTTGTTTTGTTGTGGGTTTCCTTTGTCCTCATGACAATACTGCATTTGTTACAGAAGACTAGGTGTTTAATGGTGAAATTTCCAAGGAATCCCAGTCCAGATTAATCCCTTGTCTGCAAATCATACCAATACTTCACTATTGCTGATGTTTTAATCTCTTTCTCAAGACAGAGTTTTAATAAAGTCAAGAAAGTGCACCAGAAACTGTCTGTTCAAGTTCTTACAAAGTGCTTTTCCCATCTATTTCTATAAAGTTGGGAACACATGTTTCATAGTGCAAAATAAGTAACAGGAATAAAGTGATTCCGTTACAGGGTTCCCCTGCAGAATCATATTGTTTTCCTTTTAAATCGTTTCTTCAAGGAGAAAGCCAAAGCTTTGCTATTAATCACCATGTGTTTAAAAAAAACCCTTTTTTTAATATTGCACATGATCATGCTATATCTGAGCTTCTTTCAATCTTGCTTAGTGTGTATGGTAATCATATTTCTGAAAGGAATTACTCAGCAGATACAGCAGACACAGGTCTGTTTTCAGTATTTGGACAGACTTTGTCGACTAGCACAAGTGGATTGAATTTATCCAGCCTCTTCAATTCATTAGAAGCAGATCTGTCAAACAGGGACTGACATGGGCACTGGGTATCTTCTTGTCCTTCGTGTCCCCTCTGTCTTCTACTAACTTCCTAAAAAGAAAAGAAAAAAAAAATCCTCCTCAAGCCATGCAAAAAAATCTTGACAGGAACTGAGTGTTATCACAGAAGTGTTAATAACAGGTGCTCCTGCTCCAGTTCATTTTGAAAGTAAGGCTGGGACAGAAACTGTACCACAAATTTCTTGAAAGCACCTAGTAGGGTTCACTTGCAAAGAAACCCTCCTAACTTCTCCAGCCAAGAAAAAGAGGCTCTAGCTACTTGCTCCAGCATTCATTTTCAAGCAAACAGAATTATGACTCTTCCAGGGATGGAGGTAAAGGCAATATTGTAATCAAACTGCACTGCTTGAACACCAAAATTATTGGTTCCCTCTTGCTTTGCACCTTTTACTTCACTTTAACAGCCCTGAATATTTTCGCTTATGTATTTCTGTAACTACAACATAAACAAAGTAAGAACAAAGTGTTGGGCAGAGAGGATATCTTCAGCTGAAGAATGAGACAGAAGGTATTGCAGAGAATGCACTCCAACACAGGCAAAATAGACATTTTCATTCTATTAGTCCTTCCTAGTCATTTCCTACTCCAGCAAAACCAAATGACCCTCATATTAGGCATATTTAAACTGAGTATCCCCTGAAAATGAAAGTAAAGATAAAACAGAGCACTTACTTTGCTTTGAATAAAGAGCTAAATGAAATAAGCAAAAAATGCAGGAAGATAGTCTAGGAAGCATAGAGAAGATGGATTTGCAAAAGCCAGATGTTCCTACCTTTTGACAAAACACTGTACTTAAACCATCATTAACCACATATGCACAGACTTTTGTCTAGACTAAGTAGAATTATACGTGTAAGCTTTACACACACCTACAGACATGTCTGTTTATGTAGTTTCCTTCTTGTATAAATAAACTAGTAAAATCATAGCTGAAGTGCTCCCCATTCCAGATACCCCTCTAATAGATCTCATAAGGCTTTATTCTATACCCACTATCCAAACTAAGAGATGACAGTACAGAGAAGGAAAAGGTATGTTTACCTCAGGAAAGAATGTCTTTATGACACCGATCTGCTCTGATGAATCCACTAATGTGAAATTTCTGACCCAATAGGCAGTGATTGCACAGCACTGAGACTCCTCTCATTATTCATGAAATATGTGTTGTACGGTGTCAGGTCTCTCCCTGCAGACTTGCTGCCAAGCAATTACTCATTTCCACCACTTAGCTTTTCTCTCCCCCCACCCCTCCTTTTTCTTTTTGATTTATTAATTTTGTTGGGTGTCTATATATTCAGCATATTTCAAGAAGCAAACGCACAGTACTGGAATGAAAATTATGCTTGTCTTGTTTGATTCTAAATAGAAAAGCACTTTCAAGCCCTTAAAAATTGATGTTGTTTTAAACTTTACAACAAGCAATAGGAGAAACTAGTATCTGCAGAAATAAATGGAAGGCAATCAAGAGTATTTCCACTGTTATACATGTTTGCTCCCCAAGAGAAACTATGAAAACTATCTTCTATGACCTGACTCATTAACCTCACTCTCCTTGGAGCATCAGTAGCAGGTACAGTGAATAAATAAAATTACAAAAAGGGGGATAGAGCATAACTATTTTTTTATTTTTGTGTCCACTATTTGAAATAAGGATTACTATTTGAAATAAAGGATTAAAATCTTGATTTTATTTTTTTTTACTTTGAATCAATTTCTGTATTGTGAGTTCAAAAGTTCAGTTTATAGTAAGTATAAAAGGGGTTCTGATGCAGTAGAAAAAGAATCTTAGAGAAAATACCCACATATATAATGTGTAGGTGGCACATTTGTGCCAAATTATTTCTGGGTGGTCTGTTTTGTACCAGCACAAAAATATTCAAACATTAGTGACCTGTAGAAGAGCTTGACAATGATATAAAAGACCCATTACCCCATTAAGCCTCAATTTAAACCAGATAGCTAGCTTGCCAGGAATTGTGCACTGAAGTTAGTCATCTGACATATAAAGTTCAAGAATTGTACAGTAACTGTTGATTTTACATCCTTTAATTTTTTGATGTTCAACCAGACAGGAACATTCTGTATTTTCAGAAGGTGCCCAGCAGCCTACATTGAAAGTCAGGACATTGTAGTCCCTTATAACATCCACCTGATGGATGGGAAAGGGGTCAGAAAGCCCCCAGGGAGCCTTATTGATGTTATTCCCAAAAGTACATTGCTCCTGGAAGAGGAGGAGACAGAAGATCTACATCTATTTCCCTGAAAAGTTTGTGAAAGGCCTCAACTGTGAAGGCTCTAGCTTTTCATATTGTCAGAACTGAGTCTTTTCCACATGCTTCTAAAAGCTGTATCTTTGTGGATCCCACACAATTTATATATTCTTTCCCCTCTCTCCCAGCAGCCCAAGTCCTAGTTTCAAAGGCCTTTCTCTTACTCCAAGAAGAACAAGGAGAAGCAACATACACACAGCTCTCTTCCTATTGCTCGTTCTGGGAGTCAAACCTCAGTAAGTCTTCATTGGGAACTGAGCTTTCTAACAGGGCACAGTCCCAGGCTGGTTAGGGACTCCACTGAGTGGGACTGTCATCCTCTGTTACTGCTGTACACTCACCAAACTAGTGTTTGTGGGAGGAGAATGAGTATTTAGATGGCTTGCCATGTGGGCTGGTACAACTTTGTTACAATTGCAGAATATGTATGCGTGAGGAGACATACCTCAGCCAATATATTGGGGCATGCTGAGGTAGATTTCTCACAAGCCCAACTGATCAGACTCAGAGGAGTGGGTTATGAGTAGCGTGAAGAAATCAATATCATAGCTATTGATTTATGAGTTCCAAGCTATAACAGTGCTTTGTGTCATAGCACATAAATGACACAGGAAATAGACTCAAATCGTCTGACAGCCAAAGCACAGGAACATTGCCAGCAAAGACAGCATCTCTACCATCTAGTATGTGGAGATGGCATGGAAAAATAGGAACACAATTCCATTTCATAAAATATATCAATATACTTAGTGACTCTGTTATTATATAATTCACAGAATCACAGAATCATTTAGGCTGGAAAAGACCTTTAAGATCATGGAGTCCAACCATAAACCTAATGCTGCCAGTGCACCACTAAAACCATATCCCTAGAGTGCCATACCTACATGTCTTTTAAATACCTTCAGGGATGGTGGCTTAATGATTTCCCTGGGCAGCCTGTCCAATGCTTGATAAGAGAATTATAGAATCATTTAGGCTGCAAAAGACTTTCAAGATCTGTATTCAGTCCTGCACCTTATGAGCAATCTGGTTCTATACTTTCTCTCCATAATTGCTCAAACTGATAAACAATTAATAGGAACTCACACGCATGTTTATTATTATTACTTAAACTTATTTCTTTTTATGCCCAGACCCTGTAGACCCATGACAAAAGACTCTGAAAAAAACTGTGCTCAAGACTGACAGGACTCATCAGCTTGACAAGATAGATTGTTTAATTCAAGCCAGAACAACCTTCAAATGCCATACAAATGAGATGAATACCCAGAACCAGTGAGCCTGACCTTCTCTGTGACTAAGTCACACATATGTGGTCCAGCT